>NW_027473986.1:40534-106790 GCF_050947335.1 Megachile rotundata | reverse complement strand
TATAAGCATAATATGGCTAATAATATGAGTTAGATTGATAATACTAAGAGTAGTGAGTATAGTAATTCTCGTTCTATCGATCATATAAGCATAATATGGCTAATAATATGAGTTAGATTGATGATAATAAGAGTAATAAGTATAGTAATTGTCGTTCTATCGATCATATAAGCATAATATGGCTAATAATATCAGGTAGATTAATAATAATAAGAGTAATGAGTATAGTAATTGTAGTTCTATCGATCATATCTGCATAATATGGTTAATAATATGAGTTAGATTCATAATAATAAGAGTAATAGGTATAGTAATTGTCGTTCTATCGATCATATAAGCATAATATGGCTAATAATATGAGTTAGATTTATAATAATAAGAGTAATAAGTATAGTAATTGTTGTTCTATCGATCATTTAAGCATAATATGGCTAATAATATGAGTTAGTTTGATAATAATAAGAGTAATAAGTATAGTGATCGTCGTTCTATCGATCAAATTTGCATAATATGGTTAATAATATGAGTTAGATTGACAACAGTGAGTGTAATAAGTATAGTAATTGTCGTTCTATCGATCATTTAAGTATAATATGGCTAATAATATGAGTTAGATTGATAATACTAAGAGTAGTGAGTATAGTAATTCTCGTTCTATCGATCATATAAGCATAATATGGCTAATAATATGAGTTAGATTGATAATAATAAGATTAATAAGTATAGTAATTGTCGTTCTATCCATCATTTAAGCATAATATGGCTAATAATATGAGTTAGATTGATAATAATAAGAGTAATGCGTATAGTAATTGTAGTTCTATCGATCATATCTGCATAATATGGTTAATAATATGAGTTAGATTGATAATAATAAGAGTAATAAGTATAGAAATTGTCGTTCTATCGATCATTTAAGCATAATATGGCTAATAATATGAGTTAGATCGATAATGATAAGAGTAATAAGTAGAGTAATTGTCGTTCTATCGATCATATAAGCATAATATGGCTAATAATATGCGTTAGATTGATAATAATAACAGTAATAAGTATAGTAATTGTCGTTCTATCGATCATATAAGCATAATATGGCTAATAATATGTGTTAGGTTGATAATAATAAGAGTAATAGGTATAGTAAATGTCGTGCTATCGATCATGTCTGCATAATATGGTTAATAATATGAGTTAGATTGATAATAGTGAGTGTAATAAGTATAGTAATTGTCGTTCTATCGATCATATTAGCATAATATGTTTAATAATATGAGTTAGATTGATAAAAATAAGAGTAATATGTATAGTAATTGTCGTTCTATCGATCATATAAGCATAATGTGGCTAATAATATGAGTTAGATTGATAATAATAAGAGTAATAAGTATAGTAATTGTCGCTCTATCGATGATATAAGCATAATATGGCTAATAATATGACTTAGATTGTTAATGATAAGAGTAATTAGTACAGTAATTGTCGTTCTGTCGTTCATATAAGCATAATATGGCTAATAATATGAGTTAGGTTGATAATAATAACAGTAATAAGTATAGTAATTGTCGTTCTATCGATAATATAAGCATAATATGGCTAATAATATGAGTTAGGTTGATAATAATAACAGTAATAAGTATAGTGATTGTCGTTCTATCGATCATATAAGCATAATATGGCTAATAATATGAGTTAGATTGATGATAATAAGAGTAATAAGTATAGTAATTGTCGTTCTGTCGATCATATAAGCATAATATGGCTAATAATATCAGTTAGATTAATAATAATAAGAGTAATGAGTATAATAATTGTAGTTCTATCGATAATATAAGCATAATATGGCTAATAATATGAGTTAGGTTGATAACAATAAGAGTAATAAGTATAGTGATTGTCGGTCTATCGATCATATAAGCATAATATGGCTAATAATATGAGTTAGGTTGATAATAATAAGAGTAATAAGTAGAGTGATTGTCGTTCTATCGATCATATAAGCATAATATGGCTAATAATATCAGTTAGATTAATAATAATAAGAGTAATGAGTATAGTAATTGTAGTTCTATCGATCATATAAGCATAATATGGCTAATAATATGAGTTAGATTGATGATAATAAGAGTAATAAGTATAGTAATTGTCGTTCTATCGATCATATAAGCATAATATGGCTAATAATATCAGTTAGATTAATAATAATAAGAGTAATGAGTATAGTAATTGTAGTTCTATCGATCATATCTGCATAATATGGTTAATAATATGAGTTAGATTCATAATAATAAGAGTAATAAGTATAGTAATTGTCGTTCTATCGATCATATAAGCATAATATGGCTAATAATATGAGTTAGATTTATAATAATAAGAGTAATAAGTATAGTAATTGTTGTTCTATCGATCATTTAAGCATAATATGGCTACTAATATGAGTTAGGTTGATAATAATAAGAGTAATAAGTATAGTGATTGTCGTTCTATCGATCAAATTTGCATAATATGGTTAATAATATGAGTTAGATTGATAACAGTGAGTGTAATAAGTATAGTAATTGTCGTTCTATCGATAATTTAAGCTTAATATGGCTAATAATATGAGTTAGATTGATAATAATAAGAGTAATAAGTATAGTAATTGTCGTTCTATCGATCATTTAAGCATAATATGGCTAATAATATGAGTTAGATTGATAATAATAACAGTAATAAGTATAGTAATTGTCGTTCTATCGATAATATAAGCATAATATGGCTAATAATATGAGTTAGATTGATAATACTAAGAGTAGTGAGTATAGTAATTCTCGTTCTATCGATCATTTAAGCATAATATGGCTAATAATATGAGTTAGGTTGATAATAATAAGAGTAATAAGTATAGTGATTGTCGTTCTATCGATCCAATTTGCATAATATGGTTAATAATATGAGTTAGATTGATAACAGTGAGTGTAATAAGTATAGAAATTGTCGTTCTATCGATCATTTAAGTATAATATGGCTAATCATATGAGTCAGATTGATAATAATAAGAGTAATAAGTATAGTAATTGTCGTTCTATCGATCATTTAAGCATAATATGGCTAATAATATGAGTTAGATTGATAATAATAACAGTAATAAGTATAGTAATTGTCGTTCTATCGATAATATAAGCATAATATGGCTAATAATATGAGTTAGATTGATAATACTAAGAGTAGTGAGTATAGTAATTCTCGTTCTATCGATCATATAAGCATAATATGGCTAATAATATGAGTTAGATTGATAATAATAAGAGTAATAAGTATAGTAATTGTCGTTCTATCCATCATTTAAGCATAATATGGCTAATAATATGAGTTAGATTGATAATAATAAGAGTAATGCGTATAGTAATTGTAGTTCTATCGATCATATCTGCATAATATGGTTAATAATATGAGTTAGATTCATAATAATAAGAGTAATAAGTATAGTAATTGTCGTTCTGTCGATCATATAAGCATAATATGGCTAATAATATGAGTTAGATTGATAATAATAAGCGTAGTGAGTATAGTAATTGTCGTTCTATCGATCATATAAGCATAATATGGCTAATAATATGAGTTAGATCGATAATGATAAGAGTAATAAGTAGAGTAATTGTCGTTCTATCGATCATATAAGCATAATATGGCTAATAATATGAGTTTTATTGATAACAGTCAGTGTAATAAGTATAGTAATTGTCGTTCTGTCGATCATATAAGCATAATATGGCTAATAATATGCGTTAGATTGATAATAATAACAGTAATAAGTATAGTAATTGTCGTTCTATCGATAATATAAGCATAATATGGCTAATAATATGAGTTAGGTTGATAATAATAAGAGTAATAAGTAGAGTATTTGTCGTCCTATCGATCATATAAGCATAATATGGCTAATAATATGAGTTAGATTGATGATAATAAGAGTAATAAGTATAGTAATTGTCGTTCTATCGATCATATAAGCATAATATGGCTAATAATATCAGGTAGATTAATAATAATAAGAGTAATGAGTATAGTAATTGTAGTTCTATCGATCATATCTGCATAATATGGTTAATAATATGAGTTAGATTCATAATAATAAGAGTAATAAGTATAGTAATTGTCGTTCTATCGATCATATAAGCATAATATGGCTAATAATATGTGTTAGGTTGATAATAATAAGAGTAATAGGTATAGTAAATGTCGTGCTATCGATCATGTCTGCATTATATGGCTAATAATATGAGTTAGATTGATAATAGTGAGTGTAATAAGTATAGTAATTGTCGTTCAATCGATCATATTAGCATAATATGTTTAATAATATGAGTTAGATTGATAAAAATAAGAGTAATATGTATAGTAATTGTCGTTCTATCGATCATATAAGCATAATATGGCTAATAATATGAGTTAGATTGATAATACTAAGAGTAGTGAGTATAGTAATTCTCGTTCTATCGATCATATAAGCATAATATGGCTAATAATATGAGTTAGATTGATGATAATAAGAGTAATAAGTATAGTAATTGTCGTTCTATCGATCATATAAGCATAATATGGCTAATAATATCAGGTAGATTAATAATAATAAGAGTAATGAGTATAGTAATTGTAGTTCTATCGATCATATCTGCATAATATGGTTAATAATATGAGTTAGATTCATAATAATAAGAGTAATAGGTATAGTAATTGTCGTTCTATCGATCATATAAGCATAATATGGCTAATAATATGAGTTAGATTTATAATAATAAGAGTAATAAGTATAGTAATTGTTGTTCTATCGATCATTTAAGCATAATATGGCTAATAATATGAGTTAGTTTGATAATAATAAGAGTAATAAGTATAGTGATCGTCGTTCTATCGATCAAATTTGCATAATATGGTTAATAATATGAGTTAGATTGACAACAGTGAGTGTAATAAGTATAGTAATTCTCGTTCTATCGATCATATAAGCATAATATGGCTAATAATATGAGTTAGATTGATAATAATAAGATTAATAAGTATAGTAATTGTCGTTCTATCCATCATTTAAGCATAATATGGCTAATAATATGAGTTAGATTGATAATAATAAGAGTAATGCGTATAGTAATTGTAGTTCTATCGATCATATCTGCATAATATGGTTAATAATATGAGTTAGATTGATAATAATAAGAGTAATAAGTATAGAAATTGTCGTTCTATCGATCATTTAAGCATAATATGGCTAATAATATGAGTTAGATCGATAATGATAAGAGTAATAAGTAGAGTAATTGTCGTTCTATCGATCATATAAGCATAATATGGCTAATAATATGCGTTAGATTGATAATAATAACAGTAATAAGTATAGTAATTGTCGTTCTATCGATCATATAAGCATAATATGGCTAATAATATGTGTTAGGTTGATAATAATAAGAGTAATAGGTATAGTAAATGTCGTGCTATCGATCATGTCTGCATAATATGGTTAATAATATGAGTTAGATTGATAATAGTGAGTGTAATAAGTATAGTAATTGTCGTTCTATCGATCATATTAGCATAATATGTTTAATAATATGAGTTAGATTGATAAAAATAAGAGTAATATGTATAGTAATTGTCGTTCTATCGATCATATAAGCATAATGTGGCTAATAATATGAGTTAGATTGATAATAATAAGAGTAATAAGTATAGTAATTGTCGCTCTATCGATGATATAAGCATAATATGGCTAATAATATGACTTAGATTGTTAATGATAAGAGTAATTAGTACAGTAATTGTCGTTCTGTCGTTCATATAAGCATAATATGGCTAATAATATGAGTTAGGTTGATAATAATAACAGTAATAAGTATAGTAATTGTCGTTCTATCGATAATATAAGCATAATATGGCTAATAATATGAGTTAGGTTGATAATAATAACAGTAATAAGTATAGTGATTGTCGTTCTATCGATCATATAAGCATAATATGGCTAATAATATGAGTTAGATTGATGATAATAAGAGTAATAAGTATAGTAATTGTCGTTCTGTCGATCATATAAGCATAATATGGCTAATAATATCAGTTAGATTAATAATAATAAGAGTAATGAGTATAATAATTGTAGTTCTATCGATAATATAAGCATAATATGGCTAATAATATGAGTTAGGTTGATAACAATAAGAGTAATAAGTATAGTGATTGTCGGTCTATCGATCATATAAGCATAATATGGCTAATAATATGAGTTAGGTTGATAATAATAAGAGTAATAAGTAGAGTGATTGTCGTTCTATCGATCATATAAGCATAATATGGCTAATAATATCAGTTAGATTAATAATAATAAGAGTAATGAGTATAGTAATTGTAGTTCTATCGATCATATAAGCATAATATGGCTAATAATATGAGTTAGATTGATGATAATAAGAGTAATAAGTATAGTAATTGTCGTTCTATCGATCATATAAGCATAATATGGCTAATAATATCAGTTAGATTAATAATAATAAGAGTAATGAGTATAGTAATTGTAGTTCTATCGATCATATCTGCATAATATGGTTAATAATATGAGTTAGATTCATAATAATAAGAGTAATAAGTATAGTAATTGTCGTTCTATCGATCATATAAGCATAATATGGCTAATAATATGAGTTAGATTTATAATAATAAGAGTAATAAGTATAGTAATTGTTGTTCTATCGATCATTTAAGCATAATATGGCTACTAATATGAGTTAGGTTGATAATAATAAGAGTAATAAGTATAGTGATTGTCGTTCTATCGATCAAATTTGCATAATATGGTTAATAATATGAGTTAGATTGATAACAGTGAGTGTAATAAGTATAGTAATTGTCGTTCTATCGATAATTTAAGCTTAATATGGCTAATAATATGAGTTAGATTGATAATAATAAGAGTAATAAGTATAGTAATTGTCGTTCTATCGATCATTTAAGCATAATATGGCTAATAATATGAGTTAGATTGATAATAATAACAGTAATAAGTATAGTAATTGTCGTTCTATCGATAATATAAGCATAATATGGCTAATAATATGAGTTAGATTGATAATACTAAGAGTAGTGAGTATAGTAATTCTCGTTCTATCGATCATATAAGCATAATATGGCTAATAATATGAGTTAGATTGATAATAATAAGAGTAATAAGTATAGTAATTGTCGTTCTATCCATCATTTAAGCATAATATGGCTAATAATATGAGTTAGATTGATAATAATAAGAGTAATGCTTATAGTAATTGTAGTTCTATCGATCATATCTGCATAATATGGTTAATAATATGAGTTAGATTCATAATAATAAGAGTAATAAGTATAGTAATTGTCGTTCTGTCGATCATATAAGCATAATATGGCTAATAATATGAGTTAGATTGATAATACTAAGAGTAGTGAGTATAGTAATTCTCGTTCTATCGATCATATAAGCATAATATGGCTAATAATATGAGTTAGATTGATAATACTAAGAGTAGTGAGTATAGTAATTCTCGTTCTATCGAACATAGAAGCATAATATGGCTAATAATATGAGTTAGATTGATAATAATAAGAGTAATAAGTATAGTAATTGTCGTTCTATCGATCATTTAAGCATAATATGGCTAATAATATGAGTTAGATCGATAATGATAAGAGTAATAAGTAGAGTAATTGTCGTTCTATCGATCATATAAGCATAATATGGCTAATAATATGAGTTAGATTGATAATAATAAGAGTAGTGAGTATAGTAATTGTCGTTCTATCGATCATATAAGCATAATATGGCTAATAATATGACTTAGATTGATAATGATAAGAGTAATAAGTACAGTAATTGTCGTTCTGTCGTTCATATAAGCATAATATGGCTAATAATATGAGTTAGATTGATAATAATAACAGTAATAAGTATAGTAATTGTCGTTATATCGATAATATAAGCATAATATGGCTAATAGTATGAGTTAGGTTGATAATAATAAGAGTAATAAGTATAGTGATTGTCGTTCTATCGATCATATAAGCATAATATGGCTAATAATATGAGTTAGGTTGATAATAATAAGAGTAATAAGTAGAGTGATTGTCGTTCTATCGATCAAATTTGCATAATATGGTTAATAATATGAGTTTTATTGATAACAGTCAGTGTAATAAGTATAGTAATTGTCGTTCTGTCGATCATATAAGCATAATATGGCTAATAATATGCGTTAGATTGATAATAATAACAGTAATAAGTATAGTAATTGTCGTTCTATCGATAATATAAGCATAATATGGCTAATAATATGAGTTAGGTTGATAATAATAAGAGTAATAAGTATAGTATTTGTCGTCCTATCGATCAAATAAGCATAATATGGCTAATAATATGAGTTAGATTGATGATAATAAGAGTAATAAGTATAGTAATTGTCGTTCTATCGATCATATAAGCATAATATGGCTAATAATATCAGGTAGATTAATAATAATAAGAGTAATGAGTATAGTAATTGTAGTTCTATCGATCATATCTGCATAATATGGTTAATAATATGAGTTAGATTCATAATAATAAGAGTAATAAGTATAGTAATTGTCGTTCTATCGATCATATAAGCATAATATGGCTAATAATATCAGTTAGATTTATAATAATAAGAGTAATAAGTATAGTAATTGTTGTTCTATCGATCATTTAAGCATAATATGGCTAATAATATGAGTTAGGTTGATAATAATAAGAGTAATAAGTATAGTGATTGTCGTTCTATCGATCAAATTTGCATAATATGGTTAATAATATGAGTTAGATTGATAACAGTGAGTGTAATAAGTATAGAAATTGTCGTTCTATCGATCATTTAAGTATAATATGGCTAATCATATGAGTTAGATTGATAATAATAAGAGTAATAAGTATAGTAATTGTCGTTCTATCGATCATTTAAGCATAATATGGCTAATAATATGAGTTAGATTGATAATAATAACAGTAATAAGTATAGTAATTGTCGTTCTATCGATAATATAAGCATAATATGGCTAATAATATGAGTTAGATTGATAATACTAAGAGTAGTGAGTATAGTAATTCTCGTTCTATCGATCATATAAGCATAATATGGCTAATAATATGAGTTAGATTGATAATAATAAGAGTAATAAGTATAGTAATTGTCGTTCTATCCATCATTTAAGCATAATATGGCTAATAATATGAGTTAGATTGATAATAATAAGAGTAATGCGTATAGTAATTGTAGTTCTATCGATCATATCTGCATAATATCGTTAATAATATGAGTTAGATTGATAATAATAAGAGTAGTGAGTATAGTAATTGTCGTTCTATCGATCATATAAGCATAATATGGCTAATAATATGACTTAGATTGATAATGATAAGAGTAATAAGTACAGTAATTGTCGTTCTATCGATCATATAAGCATAATATGGCTAATAATATGAGTTAGATTGATAATAATAAGAGTAGTGAGTATAGTAATTGTCGTTCTATCGATCATATAAGCATAATATGGCTAATAATATGACTTAGATTGATAATGATAAGAGTAATAAGTACAGTAATTGTCGTTCTGTCGTTCATATAAGCATAATATGGCTAATAATATGAGTTAGATTGATAATAATAACAGTAATAAGTATAGTAATTGTCGTTATATCGATAATATAAGCATAATATGGCTAATAGTATGAGTTAGGTTGATAATAATAAGAGTAATAAGTATAGTGATTGTCGTTCTATCGATCATATAAGCATAATATGGCTAATAATATGAGTTAGGTTGATAATAATAAGAGTAATAAGTAGAGTGATTGTCGTTCTATCGATCAAATTTGCATAATATGGTTAATAATATGAGTTTTATTGATAACAGTCAGTGTAATAAGTATAGTAATTGTCGTTCTGTCGATCATATAAGCATAATATGGCTAATAATATGCGTTAGATTGATAATAATAACAGTAATAAGTATAGTAATTGTCGTTCTATCGATAATATAAGCATAATATGGCTAATAATATGAGTTAGGTTGATAATAATAAGAGTAATAAGTATAGTATTTGTCGTCCTATCGATCATATAAGCATAATATGGCTAATAATATGAGTTAGATTTATAATAATAAGAGTAATAAGTATAGTAATTGTTGTTCTATCGATCATTTAAGCATAATATGGCTAATAATATGAGTTAGTTTGATAATAATAAGAGTAATAAGTATAGTGATTGTCGTTCTATCGATCAAATTTGCATAATATGGTTAATAATATGAGTTAGATTGATAACAGTGAGTGTAATAAGTATAGTAATTGTCGTTCTATCGATCATTTAAGTATAATATGGCTAATAATATGAGTTAGATTGATAATAATAAGAGTAATAAGTATAGTAATTGTCGTTCTATCGATCATTTAAGCATAATATGGCTAATAATATGAGTTAGATTGATAATAATAACAGTAATAAGTATAGTAATTGTCGTTCTATCGATAATATAAGCATAATATGGCTAATAATATGAGTTAGATTGATAATACTAAGAGTAGTGAGTATAGTAATTCTCGTTCTATCGATCATATAAGCATAATATGGCTACTAATATGAGTTAGATTGATAATAATAAGAGTAATAAGTATAGTAATTGTCGTTCTATCCATCATTTAAGCATAATATGGCTAATAATATGAGTTAGATTGATAATAATAAGAGTAATGCGTATAGTAATTGTAGTTCTATCGATCATATCTGCATAATATGGTTAATAATATGAGTTAGATTCATAATAATAAGAGTAATAAGTATAGTAATTGTCGTTCTGTCGATCATATAAGCATAATATGGCTAATAATATGAGTTAGATTGATAATAATAAGAGTAATAAGTATAGTAATTGTCGTTCTATCGATCATATAAGCATAATATGGCTAATAATATGCGTTAGATTGATAATAATAACAGTAATAAGTATAGTAATTGTCGTTCTATCGATCATATAAGCATAATATGGCTAATAATATGTGTTAGGTTGATAATAATAAGAGTAATAGGTATAGTAAATGTCGTGCTATCGATCATGTCTGCATAATATGGTTAATAATATGAGTTAGATTGATAATAGTGAGTGTAATAAGTATAGTAATTGTCGTTCTGTCGATCATATAAGCATAATATGGCTAATAATATGAGTTAGATTGATAATAATAAGAGTAATAAGTATAGTAATTGTCGTTCTATCGATCATATAAGCATAATATGGCTAATAATATGCGTTAGATTGATAATAATAACAGTAATAAGTATAGTAATTGTCGTTCTATCGATCATATAAGCATAATATGGCTAATAATATGAGTTAGATTGATAATAATAAGAGTAATAAGTATAGTAATTGTCGCTCTATCGATGATATAAGCATAATATGGCTAATAATATGACTTAGATTGTTAATGATAAGAGTAATTAGTACAGTAATTGTCGTTCTGTCGTTCATATAAGCATAATATGGCTAATAATATGAGTTAGGTTGATAATAATAACAGTAATAAGTATAGTAATTGTCGTTCTATCGATAATATAAGCATAATATGGCTAATAATATGAGTTAGGTTGATAATAATAACAGTAATAAGTATAGTGATTGTCGTTCTATCGATCATATAAGCATAATATGGGTAATAACATGAGTTGGATTGATAATAATAAGAGCAATGAGTATAGTAATTGTAGTTCTATCGATCATATCTGCATAATATGGTTAATAATATGAGTTAGATTCATAATAATAAGAGTAATAAGTATAGTAATTGTCGTTCTATCGATCATATAAGCATAATATGGCTAATAATATGAGTTAGATTTATAATAATAAGAGTAATAAGTAGAGTGATTGTCGTTCTATCGATCAAATTTGCATAATATGGTTAATAATATGAGTTTGATTGATAACAGTGAGTGTAATAAGTATAGTAATTGTCGTTCTGTCGATCATATAAGCATAATATGGCTAATAATATGCGTTAGATTGATAATAATAACAGTAATAAGTATAGTAATTGTCGTTCTATCGATAATATAAGCATAATATGGCTAATAATATGAGTTAGGTTGATAATAATAAGAGTAATAAGTATAGTATTTGTCGTCCTATCGATCATATAAGCATAATATGGCTAATAATATGAGTTAGATTGATGATAATAAGAGTAATAAGTATAGTAATTGTCGTTCTATCGATCATATAAGCATAATATGGCTAATAATATCAGGTAGATTAATAATAATAAGAGTAATGAGTATAGTAATTGTAGTTCTATCGATCATATCTGCATAATATGGTTAATAATATGAGTTAGATTCATAATAATAAGAGTAATAAGTATAGTAATTGTCGTTCTATCGATCATATAAGCATAATATGGCTAATAATATGAGTTAGATTTATAATAATAAGAGTAATAAGTATAGTAATTGTCGTTCTGTCGATCATATAAGCATAATATGGCTAATAATATGAGTTTGATTGATAATAATAAGAGTAATAAGTATAGTAATTGTCGTTCTATCGATCATTTAAGCATAATATGGCTAATAATATGAGTTAGGTTGATAATAATAAGAGTAATAAGTAGAGTGATTGTCGTTCTATCGATCAAATTTGCATAATATGGTTAATAATATGAGTTTGATTGATAACAGTGAGTGTAATAAGTATAGTAATTGTCGTTCTGTCGATCATATAAGCATAATATGGCTAATAATATGCGTTAGATTGATAATAATAACAGTAATAAGTATAGTAATTGTCGTTCTATCGATAATATAAGCATAATATGGCTAATAATATGAGTTAGGTTGATAATGATAAGAGTAATAAGTATAGTGATTGTCGTTCTATCGATCAAATTTGCATAATATGGTTAATAATATGAGTTAGATTGATAACAGTGAGTGTAATAAGTATAGTAATTGTCGTTCTATCGATCATTTAAGTATAATATGGCTAATAATATGAGTTTGATTGATAATAATAAGAGTAATGCGTATAGTAATTGTAGTTCTATCGATCATATCTGCATAATATGGTTAATAATATGAGTTAGATTCATAATAATAAGAGTAATAAGTATAGTAATTGTCGTTCTGTCGATCATATCTGCATAATATGGTTAATAATATGAGTTAGATTCATAATAATAAGAGTAATAAGTATAGTAATTGTCGTTCTATCGATCATATAAGCATAATATGGCTAATAATATGAGTTAGATTTATAATAATAAGAGTAATAAGTAAAGTAATTGTTGTTCTATCGAACATTTAAGCATAATATGGCTAATAATATGAGTTAGGTTGATAACAATAAGAGTAATAAGTATAGTGATTGTCGTTCTATCGATCAAATTTGCATAATATGGTTAATAATATGAGTTAGATTGATAACAGTGAGTGTAATAAGTATAGTAATTGTCGTTCTATCGATCATTTAAGTATAATATGGCTAATAATATGAGTTTGATTGATAATAATAAGAGTAATAGGTATAGTAATTGTCGTTCTATCGATCATTTTAGCATAATATGGCTAATAATATGAGTTAGATTGATAATAATAACAGTAATAAGTATAGTAATTGTCGTTCTATCGATAATATAAGCATAATATGGCTAATAATATGAGTTAGATTGATAATACTAAGAGTAGTGAGTATAGTAATTCTCGTTCTATCGATCATATAAGCATAATATGGCTAATAATATGAGTTAGATTGATAATAATAAGAGTAATAAGTATAGTAATTGTCGTTCTATCCATCATTTAAGCATAATATGGCTAATAATATGAGTTAGATTGATAATAATAAGAGTAATGCGTATAGTAATTGTAGTTCTATCGATCATATCTGCATAATATGGTTAATAATATGAGTTAGATTCATAATAATAAGAGTAATAAGTATAGTAATTGTCGTTCTGTCGATCATATAAGCATAATATGGCTAATAATATGAGTTTGATTGATAATAATAAGAGTAATAAGTATAGTAATTGTCGTTCTATCGATCATTTAAGCATAATATGGCTAATAATATGAGTTAGGTTGATAATAATAAGAGTAATAAGTAGAGTGATTGTCGTTCTATCGATCAAATTTGCATAATATGGTTAATAATATGAGTTTGATTGATAACAGTGAGTGTAATAAGTATAGTAATTGTCGTTCTGTCGATCATATAAGCATAATATGGCTAATAATATGCGTTAGATTGATAATAATAACAGTAATAAGTATAGTAATTGTCGTTCTATCGATAATATAAGCATAATATGGCTAATAATATGAGTTAGGTTGATAATGATAAGAGTAATAAGTATAGTGATTGTCGTTCTATCGATCATATAAGCATAATATGGGTAATAACATGAGTTGGATTGATAATAATAAGAGTAATGAGTATAGTAATTGTAGTTCTATCGGTCATATTAGCATAATATGGTTAATAATATGAGTTAGATTGATAATAATAAGAGTAATAAGTATAGTATTTGTCGTTCTATCGATCATATAAGCATAATATGGCTAATAATATGAGTTAGATTGATGATAATAAGAGTAATATGTATAGTAATTGTCGTTCTATCGATCATATAAGCATAATATGGCTAATAATATCAGTTAGATTAATAATAATAAGAGTAATGAGTATAGTAATTGTAGTTCTATCGATCATATCTGCATAATATGGTTAATAATATGAGTTAGATTCATAATAATAAGAGTAATAAGTATAGTAATTGTCGTTCTATCGATCATATAAGCATAATATGGCTAATAATATGAGTTAGATTTATAATAATAAGAGAAATAAGTAGAGTGATTGTCGTTCTATCGATCAAATTTGCATAATATGGTTAATAGTATGAGTTTGATTGATAACAGTGAGTGTAATAAGTATAGTAATTGTCGTTCTGTCGATCATATAAGCATAATATGGCTAATAATATGCGTTAGATTGATAATAATAACAGTAATAAGTATAGTAATTGTCGTTCTATCGATAATATAAGCATAATATGGCTAATAATATGAGTTAGGTTGATAATAATAAGAGTAATAAGTATAGTATTTGTCGTCCTATCGATCATATAAGCATAATATGGCTAATAATATGAGTTAGATTGATGATAATAAGAGTAATAAGTATAGTAATTGTCGTTCTATCGATCATATAAGCATAATATGGCTAATAATATCAGGTAGATTAATAATAATAAGAGTAATGAGTATAGTAATTGTAGTTCTATCGATCATATCTGCATAATATGGTTAATAATATGAGTTAGATTCATAATAATAAGAGTAATAAGTATAGTAATTGTCGTTCTATCGATCATATAAGCATAATATGGCTAATAATATGAGTTAGATTTATAATAATAAGAGTAATAAGTATAGTAATTGTTGTTCTATCGAACATTTAAGCATAATATGGCTAATAATATGAGTTAGGTTGATAACAATAAGAGTAATAAGTATAGTGATTGTCGTTCTATCGATCAAATTTGCATAATATGGTTAATAATATGAGTTAGATTGATAACAGTGAGTGTAATAAGTATAGTATTTGTCGTTCTATCGATCATTTAAGTATAATATGGCTAATAATATGAGTTAGATTGATAATAATAAGAGTAATAAGTATAGTAATTGTCGTTCTATCGATCATTTAAGCATAATATGGCTAATAATATGAGTTAGATTGATAATAATAACAGTAATAAGTATAGTAATTGTCGTTCTATCGATAATATAAGCATAATATGGCTAATAATATGAGTTAGATTGATAATACTAAGAGTAGTGAGTATAGTAATTCTCGTTCTATCGATCATATAAGCATAATATGGCTAATAATATGAGTTAGATTGATAATAATAAGAGTAATAAGTATAGTAATTGTCGTTCTATCCATCATTTAAGCATAATATGGCTAATAATATGAGTTAGATTGATAATAATAAGAGTAATGCGTATAGTAATTGTAGTTCTATCGATCATATCTGCATAATATGGTTAATAATATGAGTTAGATTCATAATAATAAGAGTAATAAGTATAGTAATTGTCGTTCTGTCGATCATATAAGCATAATATGGCTAATAATATGAGTTAGATTCATAATAATAAGAGTAATAAGTATAGTAATTGTCGTTCTGTCGATCATATAAGCATAATATGGCTAATAATATGAGTTAGATTGATAATAATAAGAGTAATAGGTATAGTAAATGTCGTGCTATCGATCATGTCTGCATAATGTGGTTAATAATATGAGTTAGATTGATAATAGTGAGTGTAATAAGTATAGTAATTGTCGTTCTATCGATCATATTAGCATAATATGTTTAATAATATGAGTTAGATTGATAAAAATAAGAGTAATATGTATAGTAATTGTCGTTCTATCGATCATATAAGCATAATATGGCTAATAATATGAGTTAGATTGATAATAATAAGAGTAATAAGTATAGTAATTGTCGTTCTATCGATGATATAAGCATAATATGGCTAATAATATGACTTAGATTGTTAATGATAAGAGTAATTAGTACAGTAATTGTCGTTCTGTCGTTCATATAAGCATAATATGGCTAATAATATGAGTTAGATTGATAATAATAACAGTAATAAGTATAGTAATTGTCGTTCTATCGATAATATAAGCATAATATGGCTAATAATATGAGTTAGGTTGATAATAATAACAGTAATAAGTATAGTGATTGTCGTTCTATCGATCATATAAGCATAATATGGGTAATAACATGAGTTGGATTGATAATAATAAGAGCAATGAGTATAGTAATTGTAGTCCTATCGATCATATTAGCATAATATGGTTAGTAATATGAGTTAGATTGATAATAATAAGAGTAATAAGTATAGTATTTGTCGTTCTATCGATCATATAAGCATAATATGGCTAATAATATGAGTTAGATTGATGATAATAAGAGTAATAAGTATAGTAATTGTCGTTCTATCGATCATATAAGCATAATATGGCTAATAATATCAGTTAGATTAATAATAATAAGAGTAATGAGTTTAGTAATTGTAGTTCTATCGATCATATCTGCATAATATGGTTAATAATATGAGTTAGATTCATAATAATAAGAGTAATAAGTATAGTAATTGTCGTTCTATCGATCATATAAGCATAATATGGCTAATAATATGAGTTAGATTTATAATAATAAGAGTAATAAGTATAGTAATTGTCGTTCTATCGATCATATAAGCATAATATGGCTAATAATATGAGTTAGGTTGATAATAATAAGAGTAATAAGTATAGTGATTGTCGTTCAATCGATCATATAAGCATAATATGGCTAATAATATGAGTTAGGTTGATAATAATAAGAGTAATAAGTAGAGTGATTGTCGTTCTATCGATCAAATTTGCATAATATGGTTAATAGTATGAGTTTGATTGATAACAGTGAGTGTAATAAGTATAGTAATTGTCGTTCTGTCGATCATATAAGCATAATATGGCTAATAATATGCGTTAGATTGATAATAATAACAGTAATAAGTATAGTAATTGTCGTTCTATCGATAATATAAGCATAATATGGCTAATAATATGAGTTAGGTTGATAATAATAAGAGTAATAAGTATAGTGATTGTCGTTCTATCGATCATATAAGCATAATATGGGTAATAACATGAGTTGGATTGATAATAATAAGAGTAATGAGTATAGTAATTGTAGTTCTATCGGTCATATTAGCATAATATGGTTAATAATATGAGTTAGATTGATAATAATAAGAGTAATAAGTATAGTATTTGTCGTTCTATCGATCATATAAGCATAATATGGCTAATAATATGAGTTAGATTGATGATAATAAGAGTAATAAGTATAGTAATTGTCGTTCTATCGATCATATAAGCATAATATGGCTAATAATATCAGTTAGATTAATAATAATAAGAGTAATGAGTATAGTAATTGTAGTTCTATCGATCATATCTGCATAATATGGTTAATAATATGAGTTATATTCATAATAATAAGAGTAATAAGTATAGTAATTGTCGTTCTATCGATCATATAAGCATAATATGGCTAATAATATGAGTTAGATTTATAATAATAAGAGTAATAAGTATAGTGATTGTTGTTCTATCGATCATTTAAGCATAATATGGCTAATAATATGAGTTAGGTTGATAATAATAAGAGTAATAAGTATAGTGATTGTCGTTCTATCGATCAAATTTGCATAATATGGTTAATAATATGACTTAGATTGATAACAGTGAGTGTAATAAGTATAGTAATTGTCGTTCTATCGATCATTTAAGCATAATATGGCTAATAGTATGAGTTAGATTGATAATAATAAGAGTAATAAGTATAGTAATTGTCGTTCTATCGATCATATAAGCATAATATGGCTAATAATATGACTTAGATTGATAATGATAAGAGTAATAAGTACAGTAATTGTCGTTCTGTCGTTCATATAAGCATAATATGGCTAATAATATGAGTTAGATTGATAATAATAACAGTAATAAGTATAGTAATTGTCGTTATATCGATAATATAAGCATAATATGGCTACTAGTATGAGTTAGGTTGATAATAATAAGAGTAATAAGTATAGTGATTGTCGTTCTATCGATCATATAAGCATAATATGGCTAATAATATGAGTTAGGTTGATAATAATAAGAGTAATAAGTAGAGTGATTGTCGTTCTATCGATCAAATTTGCATAATATGGTTAATAATATGAGTTTTATTGATAACAGTCAGTGTAATAAGTATAGTAATTGTCGTTCTGTCGATCATATAAGCATAATATGGCTAATAATATGCGTTAGATTGATAATAATAACAGTAATAAGTATAGTAATTGTCGTTCTATCGATAATATAAGCATAATATGGCTAATAATATGAGTTAGGTTGATAATAATAAGAGTAATAAGTATAGTATTTGTCGTCCTATCGATCATATAAGCATAATATGGCTAATAATATGAGTTAGATTGATGATAATAAGAGTAATAAGTATAGTAATTGTCGTTCTATCGATCATATAAGCATAATATGGCTAATAATATCAGGTAGATTAATAATAATAAGAGTAATGAGTATAGTAATTGTAGTTCTATCGATCATATCTGCATAATATGGTTAATAATATGAGTTAGATTCATAATAATAAGAGTAATGAGTATAGTAATTGTCGTTCTATCGATCATATAAGCATAATATGGCTAATAATATGAGTTAGATTTATAATAATAAGAGTAATAAGTATAGTAATTGTTGTTCTATCGATCATTTAAGTATAATATGGCTAATAATATGAGTTAGATTGATAATAATAAGAGTAATAAGTATAGTAATTGTCGTTCTATCGATCATTTAAGCATAATATGGCTAATAATATGAGTTAGATTGATAATAATAACAGTAATAAGTATAGTAATTGTCGTTCTATCGATAATATAAGCATAATATGGCTAATAATATGAGTTAGATTGATAATACTAAGAGTAGTGAGTATAGTAATTCTCGTTCTATCGATCATATAAGCATAATATGGCTAATAATATGTGTTAGGTTGATAATAATAAGAGTAATAGGTATAGTAAATGTCGTGCTATCGATCATGTCTGCATAATATGGTTAATAATATGAGTTAGATTGATAATAGTGAGTGTAATAAGTATAGTAATTGTCGTTCTATCGATCATATTAGCATAATATGTTTAATAATATGAGTTAGATTGATAAAAATAAGAGTAATATGTATAGTAATTGTCGTTCTATCGATCATATAAGCATAATATGGCTAATAATATGAGTTAGATTGATAATAATAAGAGTAATAAGTATAGTAATTGTCGTTCTATCGATGATATAAGCATAATATGGCTAATAATATGACTTAGATTGTTAATGAAAAGAGTAATTAGTACAGTAATTGTCGTTCTGTCGTTCATATAAGCATAATATGGCTAATAATATGAGTTAGATTGATAATAATAACAGTAATAAGTATAGTAATTGTCGTTCTATCGATAATATAAGCATAATATGGCTAATAGTATGAGTTAGGTTGATAATAATAACAGTAATAAGTATAGTGATTGTCGTTCTATCGATCATATAAGCATAATATGGGTAATAACATGAGTTGGATTGATAATAATAAGAGCAATGAGTATAGTAATTGTAGTTCTATCGATCATATTAGCATAATATGGTTAGTAATATGAGTTAGATTGATAATAATAAGAGTAATAAGTATAGTATTTGTCGTTCTATCGATCATATAAGCATAATATGGCTAATAATATGAGTTAGATTGATGATAATAAGAGTAATAAGTATAGTAATTGTCGTTCTATCGATCATATAAGCATAATATGGCTAATAATATCAGTTAGATTAATAATAATAAGAGTAGTGAGTATAGTAATTCTCGTTCTATCGATCATATAAGCATAATATGGCTAATAATATGAGTTAGATTGATAATAATAAGAGTAATAAGTATAGTAATTGTCGTTCTATCCATCATTTAAGCATAATATGGCTAATAATATGAGTTAGATTGATAATACTAAGAGTAGTGAGTACAGTAATTGTCGTTCTGTCGTTCATATAAGCATAATATGGCTAATAATATGAGTTAGATTGATAATAATAACAGTAATAAGTATAGTAATTGTCGTTATATCGATAATATAAGCATAATATGGCTACTAGTATGAGTTAGGTTGATAATAATAAGAGTAATAAGTATAGTGATTGTCGTTCTATCGATCATATAAGCATAATATGGCTAATAATATGAGTTAGGTTGATAATAATAAGAGTAATAAGTAGAGTGATTGTCGTTCTATCGATCAAATTTGCATAATATGGTTAATAATATGAGTTTTATTGATAACAGTCAGTGTAATAAGTATAGTAATTGTCGTTCTGTCGATCATATAAGCATAATATGGCTAATAATATGCGTTAGATTGATAATAATAACAGTAATAAGTATAGTAATTGTCGTTCTATCGATAATATAAGCATAATATGGCTAATAATATGAGTTAGGTTGATAATAATAAGAGTAATAAGTATAGTATTTGTCGTCCTATCGATCATATAAGCATAATATGGCTAATAATATGAGTTAGATTGATGATAATAAGAGTAATAAGTATAGTAATTGTCGTTCTATCGATCATATAAGCATAATATGGCTAATAATATCAGGTAGATTAATAATAATAAGAGTAATGAGTATAGCAATTGTAGTTCTATCGATCATATCTGCATAATATGGTTAATAATATGAGTTAGATTCATAATAATAAGAGTAATGAGTATAGTAATTGTCGTTCTATCGATCATATAAGCATAATATGGCTAATAATATGAGTTAGATTTATAATAATAAGAGTAATAAGTATAGTAATTGTTGTTCTATCGATCATTTAAGTATAATATGGCTAATAATATGAGTTAGATTGATAATAATAAGAGTAATAAGTATAGTAATTGTCGTTCTATCGATCATTTAAGCATAATATGGCTAATAATATGAGTTAGATTGATAATAATAACAGTAATAAGTATAGTAATTGTCGTTCTATCGATAATATAAGCATAATATGGCTAATAATATGAGTTAGATTGATAATACTAAGAGTAGTGAGTATAGTAATTCTCGTTCTATCGATCATATAAGCATAATATGGCTAATAATATGTGTTAGGTTGATAATAATAAGAGTAATAGGTATAGTAAATGTCGTGCTATCGATCATGTCTGCATAATATGGTTAATAATATGAGTTAGATTGATAATAGTGAGTGTAATAAGTATAGTAATTGTCGTTCTATCGATCATATTAGCATAATATGTTTAATAATATGAGTTAGATTGATAAAAATAAGAGTAATATGTATAGTAATTGTCGTTCTATCGATCATATAAGCATAATATGGCTAATAATATGAGTTAGATTGATAATAATAAGAGTAATAAGTATAGTAATTGTCGTTCTATCGATGATATAAGCATAATATGGCTAATAATATGACTTAGATTGTTAATGATAAGAGTAATTAGTACAGTAATTGTCGTTCTGTCGTTCATATAAGCATAATATGGCTAATAATATGAGTTAGATTGATAATAATAACAGTAATAAGTATAGTAATTGTCGTTCTATCGATAATATAAGCATAATATGGCTAATAGTATGAGTTAGGTTGATAATAATAACAGTAATAAGTATAGTGATTGTCGTTCTATCGATCATATAAGCATAATATGGGTAATAACATGAGTTGGATTGATAATAATAAGAGCAATGAGTATAGTAATTGTAGTTCTATCGATCATATTAGCATAATATGGTTAGTAATATGAGTTAGATTGATAATAATAAGAGTAATAAGTATAGTATTTGTCGTTCTATCGATCATATAAGCATAATATGGCTAATAATATGAGTTAGATTGATGATAATAAGAGTAATAAGTATAGTAATTGTCGTTCTATCGATCATATAAGCATAATATGGCTAATAATATCAGTTAGATTAATAATAATAAGAGTAGTGAGTATAGTAATTCTCGTTCTATCGATCTTATAAGCATAATATGGCTAATAATATGAGTTAGATTGATAATAATAAGAGTAATAAGTATAGTAATTGTCGTTCTATCCATCATTTAAGCATAATATGGCTAATAATATGAGTTAGATTGATAATACTAAGAGTAGTGAGTACAGTAATTGTCGTTCTGTCGTTCATATAAGCATAATATGGCTAATAATATGAGTTAGATTGATAATAATAACAGTAATAAGTATAGTAATTGTCGTTATATCGATAATATAAGCATAATATGGCTACTAGTATGAGTTAGGTTGATAATAATAAGAGTAATAAGTATAGTGATTGTCGTTCTATCGATCATATAAGCATAATATGGCTAATAATATGAGTTAGGTTGATAATAATAAGAGTAATAAGTAGAGTGATTGTCGTTCTATCGATCAAATTTGCATAATATGGTTAATAATATGAGTCTTATTGATAACAGTCAGTGTAATAAGTATAGTAATTGTCGTTCTGTCGATCATATAAGCATAATATGGCTAATAATATGCGTTAGATTGATAATAATAACAGTAATAAGTATAGTAATTGTCGTTCTATCGATAATATAAGCATAATATGGCTAATAATATGAGTTAGGTTGATAATAATAAGAGTAATAAGTATAGTAATTGTCGTTCTATCCATCATTTAAGCATAATATGGCTAATAATATGAGTTAGATTGATAATACTAAGAGTAGAGAGTACAGTAATTGTCGTTCTGTCGTTCATATAAGCATAATATGGCTAATAATATGAGTTAGATTGATAATAATAACAGTAATAAGTATAGTAATTGTCGTTATATCGATAATATAAGCATAATATGGCTACTAGTATGAGTTAGGTTGATAATAATAAGAGTAATAAGTATAGTGATTGTCGTTCTATCGATCATATAAGCATAATATGGCTAATAATATGAGTTAGGTTGATAATAATAAGAGTAATAAGTAGAGTGATTGTCGTTCTATCGATCAAATTTGCATAATATGGTTAATAATATGAGTTTTATTGATAACAGTCAGTGTAATAAGTATAGTAATTGTCGTTCTGTCGATCATATAAGCATAATATGGCTAATAATATGCGTTAGATTGATAATAATAACAGTAATAAGTATAGTAATTGTCGTTCTATCGATAATATAAGCATAATATGGCTAATAATATGAGTTAGGTTGATAATAATAAGAGTAATAAGTATAGTATTTGTCGTCCTATCGATCATATAAGCATAATATGGCTAATAATATGAGTTAGATTGATGATAATAAGAGTAATAAGTATAGTAATTGTCGTTCTATCGATCATATAAGCATAATATGGCTAATAATATCAGGTAGATTAATAATAATAAGAGTAATGAGTATAGTAATTGTAGTTCTATCGATCATATCTGCATAATATGGTTAATAATATGAGTTAGATTCATAATAATAAGAGTAATGAGTATAGTAATTGTCGTTCTATCGATCATATAAGCATAATATGGCTAATAATATGAGTTAGATTTATAATAATAAGAGTAATAAGTATAGTAATTGTTGTTCTATCGATCATTTAAGTATAATATGGCTAATAATATGAGTTAGATTGATAATAATAAGAGTAATAAGTATAGTAATTGTCGTTCTATCGATCATTTAAGCATAATATGGCTAATAATATGAGTTAGGTTGATAATAATAAGAGTAATAAGTATAGTGATTGTCGTTCTATCGATCAAATTTGCATAATATGGTTAATAATATGAGTTAGATTGATAACAGTGAGTGTAATAAGTATAGTAATTGTCGTTCTATCGATCATTTAAGCATAATATGGCTACTAATATGAGTTAGATTGATAATAATAAGAGTAATAAGTATAGTAATTGTCGTCCTATCGATCATTTAAGCATAATATGGCTAATAATATGAGTTAGATTGATAATAATAAGAGTAATAAGTATAGTAATTGTCGTTCTATCGATCATATAAGCATAATATGGCTAATAATATGAGTTAGATTGATATAATAAGAGTAATAAGTATAGTAATTGTCGTTCTATCGATCATATAAGCATAATATGGCTAATAATATGAGTCAGATTGATAATACTAAGAGTAGTGAGTATAGTAATTCTCGTTCTATCGATCATATAAGCATAATATGGCCAATAATATGAGTTAGATTGATAATACTAAGAGTAGTGAGTATAGTAATTCTCGTTCTATCGAACATAGAAGCATAATATGGCTAATAATATGAGTTAGATTGATAATAATAAGAGTAATAAGTATAGTAATTGTCGTTCTATCGATCATTTAAGCATAATATGGCTAATAATATGAGTTAGATCGATAATGATAAGAGTAATAAGTAGAGTAATTGTCGTTCTATCGATCATATAAGCATAATATGGCTAATAATATGAGTTAGATTGATAATAATAAGAGTAATAAGTATAGTAATTGTCGTTCTATCGATCATATAAGCATAATATGGCTAATAATATGAGTCAGATTGATAATACTAAGAGTAGTGAGTATAGTAATTCTCGTTCTATCGATCATATAAGCATAATATGGCTAATAATATCAGTTAGATTAATAATAATAAGAGTAATGAGTATAGTAATTGTAGTTCTATCGATCATATCTGCATAATATGGTTAATAATATCAGTTAGATTAATAATAATAAGAGTAATAAGTATAGTATTTGTCGTTCTATCGATCATATAAGCATAATATGGCTAATAATATGAGTTAGATTGATAATAATAAGAGTAATAGGTATAGTAATTGTCGTTCTATCGATCATATAAGCATAATATGGCTAATAATATGAGTTAGATTGATAATAATAAGAGTAATATGTATAGTAATTGTCGTTCTATCGATTATATAAGCATAATATGGCTAATAATATGAGTTAGATCGATAATGATAAGAGTAATATGTAGAGTAATTGTCGTTCTATCGATCATTTAAGCATAATATGGCTAATAATATGAGTTAGATTGATAATACTAAGAGAAGTGAGTATAGTAATTCTCGTTCTATCGATCATATAAGCATAATATGGCTAATAATATCAGTTAGATTGATAATAATAAGAGTAATAAGTATAGTAATTGTCGTTCTATCGATCATATAAGCATAATATGGCTAATAATATGAGTTAGATTGATAATAATAAGAGTAGTGAGTATAGTAATTGTCGTTCTATCGATCATATAAGCATAATATGGCTAATAATATGAGTTAGATTTATAATAATAAGAGTAATAAGTATAGTAATTGTCGTTCTATCGATCAAATTTGCATAATATGGTTAATAATATGAGTTAGATTGATAACAGTGAGTGTAATAAGTATAGTAATTGTCGTTCTATCGATCATTTAAGTATAATATGGCTAATAATATGAGTTAGATTGATAATAATAAGAGTAATAAGTATAGTAACTGTCGTTCTATCGATCATATAAGCATAATATGGCTAATAATATCAGTTAGATTAATAATAATAAGAGTAATAAGTATAGTATTTGTCGTTCTATCGATCATATAAGCATAATATGGCTAATAATATGACTTAGATTGATAATGATAAGTGTAATAAGTACAGTAATTGTCGTTCTGTCGTTCATATAAGCTTAATATGGCTAATAATATGAGTTAGGTTGATAACAATAAGAGTAATAAGTATAGTGATTGTCGTTCTATCGATCATATAAGCATAATATGGCTAATAATATGAGTTAGGTTGATAATAATAAGAGTAATAAGTAGAGTGATTGTCGTTCTATCGATCAAATTTGCATAATATGGTTAATAATATGAGTTTGATTGATAACAGTGAGTGTAATAAGTATAGTAATTGTCGTTCTGTCGATCATATAAGCATAATATGGCTAATAATATGCGTTAGATTGATAATAATAACAGTAATAAGTATAGTAATTGTCGTTCTATCGATAATATAAGCATAATATGGCTAATAATATGAGTTAGGTTGATAATAATAAGAGTAATAAGTATAGTAATTGTCGTACTATCGATCATATTAGCATAATATGTTTAATAATATGAGTTAGATTGATAAAAATAAGAGTAATATGTATAGTAATTGTCGTTCTATCGATCATATAAGCATAATATGGCTAATAATATGAGTTAGATTGATAATAATAAGAGTAATAAGTATAGTAATTGTCGTTCTATCGATCATATAAGCATAATATGGCTAATAATATGACTTAGATTGTTAATGATAAGAGTAATTAGTACAGTAATTGTCGTTCTGTCGTTCATATAAGCATAATATGGCTAATAATATGCGTTAGATTGATAATAATAACAGTAATAAGTATAGTAATTGTCGTTCTATCGATAATATAAGCATAATATGGCTAATAATACGAGTTAGGTTGATAATAATAAGAGTAATAAGTATAGTGATTGTCGTTCTATCGATCATATAAGCATAATATGGGTAATAACATGAGTTGGATTGATAATAATAAGAGAAATGAGTATAGTAATTGTAGTTCTATCGGTCATATTAGCATAATATGGTTAATAATATGAGTTAGATTGATAACAATAAGAGTAGTAAGTATAGTATTTGTCGTTCTATCGATCATATAAGCATAATATGGCTAATAATATGAGTTAGATTGATGATAATAAGAGTAATAAGTATAGTAATTGTCGTTCTATCGATCATATAATCATAATATGGCTAATAATATCAGTTAGATTAATAATAATAAGAGTAATGAGTATAGTAATTGTAGTTCTATCGATCATATCTGCATAATATGGTTAATAATATGAGTTAGATTCATAATAATAAGAGTAATAAGTATAGCAATTGTCGTTCTATCGATCATATAAGCATAATATGGCTAATAATATGAGTTAGATTTATAATAATAAGAGTAATAAGTATAGTAATTGTTGTTCTATCGATCATTTAAGCATAATATGGCTAATAATATGAGTTAGGTTGATAATAATAAGAGTAATAAGTATAGTGATTGTCGTTCTATCGATCAAATTTGCATAATATGGTTAATAATATGAGTTAGATTGATAACAGTGAGTGTAATAAGTATAGTAATTGTCGTTCTATCGATCATTTAAGCATAATATGGCTACTAATATGAGTTAGATTGATAATAATAAGAGTAATAAGTATAGTAATTGTCGTCCTATCGATCATTTAAGCATAATATGGCTAATAATATGAGTTAGATTGATAATAATAAGAGTAATAAGTATAGTAATTGTCGTTCTATCGATCATATAAGCATAATATGGCTAATAATATGAGTTAGATTGATAATAATAAGAGTAATAAGTATAGTAATTGTCGTTCTATCGATCATATAAGCATAATATGGCTAATAATATGAGTCAGATTGATAATACTAAGAGTAGTGAGTATAGTAATTCTCGTTCTATCGATCATATAAGCATAATATGGCTAATAATATGAGTTAGATTGATAATACTAAGAGTAGTGAGTATAGTAATTCTCGTTCTATCGAACATAGAAGCATAATATGGCTAATAATATGAGTTAGATTGATAATAATAAGAGTAATAAGTATAGTAATTGTCGTTCTATCGATCATTTAAGCATAATATGGCTAATAATATGAGTTAGATCGATAATGATAAGAGTAATAAGTAGAGTAATTGTCGTTCTATCGATCATATAAGCATAATATGGCTAATAATATGAGTTAGATTGATAATAATAAGAGTAATAAGGATAGTAATTGTCGTTCTATCGATCATATAAGCATAATATGGCTAATAATATGAGTCAGATTGATAATACTAAGAGTAGTGAGTATAGTAATTCTCGTTCTATCGATCATATAAGCATAATATGGCTAATAATATCAGTTAGATTAATAATAATAAGAGTAATGAGTATAGTAATTGTAGTTCTATCGATCATATCTGCATAATATGGTTAATAATATCAGTTAGATTAATAATAATAAGAGTAATAAGTATAGTATTTGTCGTTCTATCGATCATATAAGCATAATATGGCTAATAATATGAGTTAGATTGATGATAATAAGAGTAATAAGTATAGTAATTGTCGTTCTATCGATCATATAAGCATAATATGGCTAATAATATCAGTTAGATTAATAATAATAAGAGTAATGAGTATAGTAATTGTAGTTCTATCGATCATTTAAGCATAATATGGCTAATAGTATGAGTTAGATTGATAATAATAAGAGTAATAAGTAAAGTAATTGTCGTTCTATCGATCATATAAGCATAATATGGCTAATAATATGACTTAGATTGATAATGATAAGAGTAATAAGTACAGTAATTGTCGTTCTGTCGTTCATATAAGCATAATATGGCTAATAATATGAGTTAGATTGATAATAATAACAGTAATAAGTATAGTAATTGTCGTTATATCGATAATATAAGCATAATATGGCTAATAATATGAGTTAGGTTGATAACAATAAGAGTAATAATTATAGTGATTGTCGTTCTATCGATCATATAAGCATAATATGGCTAATAATATGAGTTAGGTTGATAATAATAAGAGTAATAAGTAGAGTGATTGTCGTTCTATCGATCAAATTTGCATAATATGGTTAATAATATGAGTTTGAATGATAACAGTGAGTGTAATAAGTATAGTAATTGTCGTTCTGTCGATCATATAAGCATAATATGGCTAATAATATGCGTTAGATTGATAATAATAACAGTAATAAGTATAGTAATTGTCGTTCTATCGATAATATAAGCATAATATGGCTAATAATATGAGTTAGGTTGATAATAATAAGAGTAATAAATATAGTAATTGTCGTTCTATCGATCATATTAGCATAATATGTTTAATAATATGAGTTAGATTGATAAAAATAAGAGTAATATGTATAGTAATTGTCGTTCTATCGATCATATAAGCATAATATGGCTAATAATATGAGTTAGATTGATAATAATAAGAGTAATAAGTATAGTAATTGTCGTTCTGTCGATCAAATAAGCATAATATGGCTAATAATATGACTTAGATTGTTAATGATAAGAGTAATTAGTACAGTAATTGTCGTTCTGTCGTTCATATAAGCATAATATGGCTAATAATATGCGTTAGATTGATAATAATAACAGTAATAAGTATAGTAATTGTCGTTCTATCGATAATATAAGCATAATATGGCTAATAATATGAGTTAGGTTGATAATAATAAGAGTAATAAGTATAGTGATTGTAGTTCTATCGATCATATAAGCATAATATGGGTAATAACATGAGTTGGATTGATAATAATAAGAGAAATGAGTATAGTAATTGTAGTTCTAACGGTCATATTAGCATAATATGGTTAATAATATGAGTTAGATTGATAATAATAAGAGTAATAAGTATAGTATTTGTCGTTCTATCGATCATATAAGCATAATATGGCTAATAATATGAGTTAGATTGATGATAATAAGAGTAATAAGTATAGTAATTGTCGTTCTATCGATCATATAAGCATAATATGGCTAATAATATCAGTTAGATTAATAATAATAAGAGTAATGAGTATAGTAATTGTAGTTCTATCGATCATATCTGCATAATATGGTTAATAATATGAGTTAGATTCATAATAATAAGAGTAATAAGTATAGTAATTGTCGTTCTATCGATCATATAAGCATAATATGGCTAATAATATGAGTTAGATTTATAATAATAAGAGTAATAAGTATAGTAATTGTTGTTCTATCGATCATTTAAGCATAATATGGCTAATAATATGAGTTAGGTTGATAATAATAAGAGTAATAAGTATAGTGATTGTCGTTCTATCGATCAAATTTGCATAATATGGTTAATAATATGAGTTAGATTGATAACAGTGAGTGTAATAAGTATAGTAATTGTCGTTCTATCGATCATTTAAGCATAATATGGCTAATAATATGAGTTAGATTGATAATAATAAGAGTAATAAGTATAGTAATTGTCGTTCTATCGATCATTTAAGCATAATATGACTAATAATATGAGTTAGATTGATAATAATAACAGTAATAAGTATAGTAATTGTCGTTCTATCGATCATATAAGCATAATATGGCTAATAATATGAGTCAGATTGATAATACTAAGAGTAGTGAGTATAGTAATTCTCGTTCTATCGATCATATAAGCATAATATGGCTAATAATATCAGTTAGATTAATAATAATAAGAGTAATGAGTATAGTAATTGTAGTTCTATCGATCATATCTGCATAATATGGTTAATAATATCAGTTAGATTAATAATAATAAGAGTAATAAGTATAGTATTTGTCGTTCTATCGATCATATAAGCATAATATGGCTAATAATATGAGTTAGATTGATGATAATAAGAGTAATAAGTATAGTAATTGTCGTTCTATCGATCATATAAGCATAATATGGCTAATAATATCAGTTAGATTAATAATAATAAGAGTAATGAGTATAGTAATTGTAGTTCTATCGATCATTTAAGCATAATATGGCTAATAGTATGAGTTAGATTGATAATAATAAGAGTAATAAGTAAAGTAATTGTCGTTCTATCGATCATATAAGCATAATATGGCTAATAATATGACTTAGATTGATAATGATAAGAGTAATAAGTACAGTAATTGTCGTTCTGTCGTTCATATAAGCATAATATGGCTAATAATATGAGTTAGATTGATAATAATAACAGTAATAAGTATAGTAATTGTCGTTATATCGATAATATAAGCATAATATGGCTAATAATATGAGTTAGGTTGATAACAATAAGAGTAATAATTATAGTGATTGTCGTTCTATCGATCATATAAGCATAATATGGCTAATAATATGAGTTAGGTTGATAATAATAAGAGTAATAAGTAGAGTGATTGTCGTTCTATCGATCAAATTTGCATAATATGGTTAATAATATGAGTTTGAATGATAACAGTGAGTGTAATAAGTATAGTAATTGTCGTTCTGTCGATCATATAAGCATAATATGGCTAATAATATGCGTTAGATTGATAATAATAACAGTAATAAGTATAGTAATTGTCGTTCTATCGATAATATAAGCATAATATGGCTAATAATATGAGTTAGGTTGATAATAATAAGAGTAATAAATATAGTAATTGTCGTTCTATCGATCATATTAGCATAATATGTTTAATAATATGAGTTAGATTGATAAAAATAAGAGTAATATGTATAGTAATTGTCGTTCTATCGATCATATAAGCATAATATGGCTAATAATATGAGTTAGATTGATAATAATAAGAGTAATAAGTATAGTAATTGTCGTTCTGTCGATCAAATAAGCATAATATGGCTAATAATATGACTTAGATTGTTAATGATAAGAGTAATTAGTACAGTAATTGTCGTTCTGTCGTTCATATAAGCATAATATGGCTAATAATATGCGTTAGATTGATAATAATAAGAGTAATAAGTATAGTAATTGTCGTTCTATCGATCATATAAGCATAATATGGCTAATAATATCAGTTAGATTAATAATAATAAGAGTAATGAGTATAGTAATTGTAGTTCTATCGATCATATCTGCATAATATGGTTAATAATATGAGTTAGATTCATAATAATAAGAGTAATAAGTATAGTAATTGTCGTTCTATCGATCATATAAGCATAATATGGCTAATAATATGAGTTAGATTTATAATAATAAGAGTAATAAGTATAGTAATTGTTGTTCTATCGATCATTTAAGCATAATATGGCTAATAATATGAGTTAGGTTGATAATAATAAGAGTAATAAGTATAGTGATTGTCGTTCTATCGATCAAATTTGCATAATATGGTTAATAATATGAGTTAGATTGATAACAGTGAGTGTAATAAGTATAGTAATTGTCGTTCTATCGATCATTTAAGCATAATATGGCTAATAATATGAGTTAGATTGATAATAATAAGAGTAATAAGTATAGTAATTGTCGTTCTATCGATCATTTAAGCATAATATGACTAATAATATGAGTTAGATTGATAATAATAACAGTAATAAGTATAGTAATTGTCGTTCTATCGATCATATAAGCATAATATGGCTAATAATATGAGTCAGATTGATAATACTAAGAGTAGTGAGTATAGTAATTCTCGTTCTATCGATCATATAAGCATAATATGGCTAATAATATCAGTTAGATTAATAATAATAAGAGTAATGAGTATAGTAATTGTAGTTCTATCGATCATATCTGCATAATATGGTTAATAATATCAGTTAGATTAATAATAATAAGAGTAATAAGTATAGTATTTGTCGTTCTATCGATCATATAAGCATAATATGGCTAATAATATGAGTTAGATTGATGATAATAAGAGTAATAAGTATAGTAATTGTCGTTCTATCGATCATATAAGCATAATATGGCTAATAATATCAGTTAGATTAATAATAATAAGAGTAATGAGTATAGTAATTGTAGTTCTATCGATCATTTAAGCATAATATGGCTAATAGTATGAGTTAGATTGATAATAATAAGAGTAATAAGTAAAGTAATTGTCGTTCTATCGATCATACAAGCATAATATGGCTAATAATATGACTTAGATTGATAATGATAAGAGTAATAAGTACAGTAATTGTCGTTCTGTCGTTCATATAAGCATAATATGGCTAATAATATGAGTTAGATTGATAATAATAACAGTAATAAGTATAGTAATTGTCGTTATATCGATAATATAAGCATAATATGGCTAATAATATGAGTTAGGTTGATAACAATAAGAGTAATAATTATAGTGATTGTCGTTCTATCGATCATATAAGCATAATATGGCTAATAATATGAGTTAGGTTGATAATAATAAGAGTAATAAGTAGAGTGATTGTCGTTCTATCGATCAAATTTGCATAATATGGTTAATAATATGAGTTTGATTGATAACAGTGAGTGTAATAAGTATAGTAATTGTCGTTCTGTCGATCATATAAGCATAATATGGCTAATAATATGCGTTAGATTGATAATAATAACAGTAATAAGTATAGTAATTGTCGTTCTATCGATAATATAAGCATAATATGGCTAATAATATGAGTTAGGTTGATAATAATAAGAGTAATAAGTATAGTAATTGTCGTTCTATCGATCATATTAGCATAATATGTTTAATAATATGAGTTAGATTGATAAAAATAAGAGTAATATGTATAGTAATTGTCGTTCTATCGATCATATAAGCATAATATGGCTAATAATATGAGTTAGATTGATAATAATAAGAGTAATAAGTATAGTAATTGTCGTTCTGTCGATCAAATAAGCATAATATGGCTAATAATATGACTTAGATTGTTAATGATAAGAGTAATTAGTACAGTAATTGTCGTTCTGTCGTTCATATAAGCATAATATGGCTAATAATATGCGTTAGATTGATAATAATAACAGTAATAAGTATAGTAATTGTCGTTCTATCGATAATATAAGCATAATATGGCTAATAATATGAGTTAGGTTGATAATAATAAGAGTAATAAGTATAGTGATTGTCGTTCTATCGATCATATAAGCATAATATGGGTAATAACATGAGTTGGATTGATAATAATAAGAGAAATGAGTATAGTAATTGTAGTTCTAACGGTCATATTAGCATAATATGGTTAATAATATGAGTTAGATTGATAATAATAAGAGTAATAAGTATAGTATTTGTCGTTCTATCGATCATATAAGCATAATATGGCTAATAATATGAGTTAGATTGATGATAATAAGAGTAATAAGTATAGTAATTGTCGTTCTATCGATCATATAAGCATAATATGGCTAATAATATCAGTTAGATTAATAATAATAAGAGTAATGAGTATAGTAATTGTAGTTCTATCGATCATATCTGCATAATATGGTTAATAATATGAGTTAGATTCATAATAATAAGAGTAATAAGTATAGTAATTGTCGTTCTATCGATCATATAAGCATAATATGGCTAATAATATGAGTTAGATTTATAATAATAAGAGTAATAAGTATAGTAATTGTTGTTCTATCGATCATTTAAGCATAATATGGCTAATAATATGAGTTAGGTTGATAATAATAACAGTAATAAGTATAGTGATTGTCGTTCTATCGATCAAATTTGCATAATATGGTTAATAATATGAGTTAGATTGATAACAGTGAGTGTAATAAGTATAGTAATTGTCGTTCTATCGATCATTTAAGCATAATATGGCTAATAATATGAGTTAGATTGATAATAATAAGAGTAATAAGTATAGTAATTGTCGTTCTATCGATCATTTAAGCATAATATGACTAATAATATGAGTTAGATTGATAATAATAACAGTAATAAGTATAGTAATTGTCGTTCGATCGATAATATAAGCATAATGTGGCTAATAATATGAGTTAGATTGATAATACTAAGAGTAGTGAGTATAGTAATTCTCGTTCTATCGATCATATAAGCATAATATGGCTAATAATATGAGTTAGATTGATAATAATAAGAGTAATAAGTATAGTAATTGTCGTTCTGTCGATCATATAAGCATAATATGGCTAATAATATGAGTTAGATTGATAATAATAAGAGTAATAGGTATAGTAAATGTCGTGCTATCGATCATGTCTGCATAATATGGCTAATAATATGAGTTAGGTTGATAATAATAAGAGTAATAAGTATAGTGAGTGTCGTTCTATCGATCATATAAGCATAATATGGGTAATAACATGAGTTGGATTGATAATAATAAGAGTAATGAGTATAGTAATTGTAGTTCTATCGGTCATATTAGCATAATATGGTTAATAATATGAGTTAGATTGATAATAATAAGAGTAATAAGTATAGTAATTGTCGTTCTATCGATCATATAAGCATAATATGGCTAATAATATGACTTAGATTGATAATGATAAGAGAAATAAGTATAGTAATTGTCGTTCTATCGATCATATAAGCATAATATGGCTAATAATATCAGTTAGATTAATAATAATAAGAGTAATAAGTATAGTATTTGTCGTTCTATCGATCATATAAGCATAATATGGCTAATAATATGAGTTAGATTGATGATAATAAGAGTAATAAGTATAGTAATTGTCGTTCTATCGATCATATAAGCATAATATGGCTAATAATATCAGTTAGATTAATAATAATAAGAGTAATGAGTATAGTAATTGTAGTTCTATCGATCATTTAAGCATAATATGGCTAATAGTATGAGTTAGATTGATAATAATAAGAGTAATAAGTATAGTAATTGTCGTTCTATCGATCATATAAGCATAATATGGCTAATAATATGAGTTAGATTGATAATGATAAGAGTAATAAGTAGAGTAATTGTCGTTCTATCTCGATCATATAAGCATAATATGGCTAATAATATGAGTTAGATTGATAATAATAAGAGTAATAAGTATAGTAATTGTCGTTCTATCGATCATATAAGCATAATATGGCTAATAATATGAGTCAGATTGATAATACTAAGAGTAGTGAGTATAGTAATTCTCGTTCTATCGATCATATAAGCATAATATGGCTAATAATATCAGTTAGATTAATAATAATAAGAGTAATGAGTATAGTAATTGTAGTTCTATCGATCATATCTGCATAATATGGTTAATAATATGAGTTACATTGATAATAATAAGAATAATAAGTATAGTAATTGTCGTTCTATCGATCATATAAGAATAATATGGCTAATAATATGTGTTAGGTTGATAATAATAAGAGTAATAGGTATAGTAAATGTCGTGCTATCGATCATATAAGCATAATATGGCTAATAATATGAGTTAGATTGATGATAATAAGAGTAATAAGTATAGTAATTGTCGTTCTATCGATCATATAAGCATAATATGGCTAATAATATGAGTTAGATTGATAATAATAAGAGTAATGAGTATAGTAATTGTCGTTCTATCGATCATTTAAGCATAATATGGCTAATAATATGAGTTAGATTAATAATAATAAGAGTAATGAGTATAGTAATTGTAGTTCTATCGATCATTTAAGCATAATATGGCTAATAGTATGAGTTAGATTGATAATAATAAGAGTAATAAGTATAGTAATTGTCGTTCTATCGATCATATAAGCATAATATGGCTAATAATATGACTTAGATTGATAATGATAAGAGTAATAAGTACAGTAATTGTCGTTCTGTCGTTCATATAAGCATAATATGGCTAATAATATGTGTTAGATTGATAATAATAACAGTAATAAGTATAGTAATTGTCGTTATATCGATAATATAAGCATAATATGGCTAATAATATGAGTTAGGTTGATAACAATAAGAGTAATAATTATAGTGATTGTCGTTCTATCGATCATATAAGCATAATATGGCTAATAATATGAGTTAGGTTGATAATAATAAGAGTAATAAGTAGAGTGATTGTCGTTCTATCGATCAAATTTGCATAATATGGTTAATAATATGAGTTTGATTGATAACAGTGAGTGTAATAAGTATAGTAATTGTCGTTCTGTCGATCATATAAGCATAATATGGCTAATAATATGCGTTAGATTGATAATAATAACAGTAATAAGTATAGTAATTGTCGTTCTATCGATAATATAAGCATAATATGGCTAATAATATGAGTTAGGTTGATAATAATAAGAGTAATAAGTATAGTAATTGTCGTTCTATCGATCATATTAGCATAATATGTTTAATAATATGAGTTAGATTGATAAAAATAAGAGTAATATGTATAGTAATTGTCGTTCTATCGATCATATAAGCATAATATGGCTAATAATATGAGTTAGATTGATAATAATAAGAGTAATAAGTATAGTAATTGTCGTTCTGTCGATCATATAAGCATAATATGGCTAATAATATGACTTAGATTGTTAATGATAAGAGTAATTAGTACAGTAATTGTCGTTCTGTCGTTCATATAAGCATAATATGGCTAATAATATGCGTTAGATTGATAATAATAACAGTAATAAGTATAGTAATTGTCGTTCTATCGATAATATAAGCATAATAAGGCTAATAATATGAGTTAGGTTGATAATAATAAGAGTAATAAGTATAGTGATTGTCGTTCTATCGATCATATAAGCATAATATGGGTAATAACATGAGTTGGATTGATAATAATAAGAGAAATGAGTATAGTAATTGTAGTTCTAACGGTCATATTAGCATAATATGGTTAATAATATGAGTTAGATTGATAATAATAAGAGTAATAAGTATAGTATTTGTCGTTCTATCGATCATATAAGCATAATATGGCTAATAATATGAGTTAGATTGATGATAATAAGAGTAATAAGTATAGTAATTGTCGTTCTATCGATCATATAAGCATAATATGGCTAATAATATCAGTTAGATTAATAATAATAAGAGTAATGAGTATAGTAATTGTAGTTCTATCGATCATATCTGCATAATATGGTTAATAATATGAGTTAGATTCATAATAATAAGAGTAATAAGTATAGTAATTGTCGTTCTATCGATCATATAAGCATAATATGGCTAATAATATGAGTTAGATTTATAATAATAAGAGTAATAAGTATAGTAATTGTTGTTCTATCGATCATTTAAGCATAATATGGCTAATAATATGAGTTAGGTTGATAATAATAAGAGTAATAAGTATAGTGATTGTCGTTCTATCGATCAAATTTGCATAATATGGTTAATAATATGAGTTAGATTGATAACAGTGAGTGTAATAAGTATAGTAATTGTCGTTCTATCGATCATTTAAGCATAATATGGCTAATAATATGAGTTAGATTGATAATAATAAGAGTAATAAGTATAGTAATTGTCGTTCTATCGATCATTTAAGCATAATATGACTAATAATATGAGTTAGATTGATAATAATAACAGTAATAAGTATAGTAATTGTCGTTCTATCGATAATATAAGCATAATATGGCTAATAATATGAGTTAGATTGATAATACTAAGAGTAGTGAGTATAGTAATTCTCGTTCTATCGATCATATAAGCATAATATGGCTAATAATATGAGTTAGATTGATAATAATAAGAGTAATAAGTATAGTAATTGTCGTTCTGTCGATCATATAAGCATAATATGGCTAATAATATGACTTAGATTGATAATGATAAGAGTAATAAGTACAGTAATTGTCGTTCTGTCGTTCATAAAAGCATAATATGGCTAATAATATGAGTTAGATTGATAATAATAACAGTAACAAGTATAGTAATTGTCGTTATATCGATAATATAAGCATAATACGGCTAATAATATGACTTAGATTGATAATGATAAGAGTAATAAGTACAGGAATTGTCGTTCTGTCGTTCATATAAGCATAATATGGCTAATAATATGAGTTAGATTGATAATAATAACAGTAATAAGTATAGTAATTGTCGTTATATCGATAATATAAGCATAATATGGCTAATAGTATGAGTTAGGTTGATAATAATAAGAGTAATAAGTATAGTGATTGTCGTTCTATCGATCATATAAGCATAATATGGCTAATAATATGAGTTAGGTTGATAATAATAAGAGTAATAAGTAGAGTGATTGTCGTTCTATCGATCAAATTTGCATAATATGGTTAATAATATGAGTTTTATTGATAACAGTCAGTGTAATAAGTATAGTAATTGTCGTTCTGTCGATCATATAAGCATAATATGGCTAATAATATGCGTTAGATTGATAATAATAACAGTAATAAGTATACTAATTGTCGTTCTATCGATAATATAAGCATAATATGGCTAATAATATGAGTTAGGTTGATAATAATAAGAGTAATAAGTATAGTATTTGTCGTCCTATTGATCATATAAGCATAATATGGCTAATAATATGAGTTAGATTGATGATAATAAGAGTAATAAGTATAGTAATTGTCGTTCTATCGATCATATAAGCATAATATGGCTAATAATATCAGGTAGATTAATAATAATAAGAGTAATGAGTATAGTAATTGTAGTTCTATCGATCATATCTGCATAATATGGTTAATAATATGAGTTAGATTCATAATAATAAGAGTAATAAGTATAGTAATTGTCGTTCTATCGATCATATAAGCATAATATGGCTAATAATATGAGTTAGATTTATAATAATAAGAGTAATAAGTATAGTAATTGTTGTTCTATCGATCATTTAAGCATAATATGGCTAATAATATCAGTTAGATTAATAATAATAAGAGTAATGAGTATAGTAATTGTAGTTCTATCGATCATATCTGCATAATATGGTTAATAATATGAGTTAGATTCATAATAATAAGAGTAATAAGTATAGTAATTGTCGTTCTATCGATCATATAAGCATAATATGGCTAATAATATGAGTTAGATTTATAATAATAAGAGTAATAAGTATAGTGATTGTTGTTCTATCGATCATTTAAGCATAATATGGCTAATAATATGAGTTAGGTTGATAATAATAAGAGTAATAAGTATAGTGATTGTCGTTCTATCGATCAAATTTGCATAATATGGTTAATAATATGAGTTAGATTGATAACAGTGAGTGTAATAAGTATAGTAATTGTCGTTCTATCGATCATTTAAGCATAATATGGCTAATAGTATGAGTTAGATTGATAATAATAAGAGTAATAAGTATAGTAATTGTCGTTCTATCGATCATATAAGCATAATATGGGTAATAATATGACTTAGATTGATAATGATAAGAGTAATAAGTACAGTAATTGTCGTTCTGTCGTTCATATAAGCATAATATGGCTAATAATATGAGTTAGATTGATAATAATAACAGTAATAAGTATAGTAATTGTCGTTATATCGGTCATATTAGCATAATATGGTTAATAATATGAGTTAGATTGATAATAATAAGAGTAATAAGTATAGTATTTGTCGTTCTATCGATCATATAAGCATAATATGGCTAATAATATGAGTTAGATTTATAGTAATAAGAGTAATAAGTATAGTAATTGTCGTTCTATCGATCATATAAGCATAATATGGCTAATAATATGAGTTAGGTTGATAATAATAAGAGTAATAAGTATAGTGATTGTCGTTCTGTCGTTCATATAAGCATAATATGGCTAATAATATGCGTTAGATTGATAATAATAACAGTAATAAGTATAGTAATTGTCGTTCTATCGATCATATAAGCATAATATGGCTAATAATATGAGTTAGATTTATAATAATAAGAGCAATAAGTATAGTGATTGTTGTTCTATCGATCATTTAAGCATAATATGGCTAATAATATGAGTTAGGTTGATAATAATAAGAGTAATAAGTATAGTGATTGTCGTTCTATCGATCAAATTTGCATAGTATGGTTAATAATATGAGTTAGATTGATAACAGTGAGTGTAATAAGTATAGTAATTGTCGTTCTATCGATCATATAAGCATAATATGGCTAATAATATCAGTTAGATTAATAATAATAAGAGTAATGAGTATAGTAATTGTAGTTCTATCGATCATATCTGCATAATATGGTTAATAATATGAGTTAGATTCATAATAATAAGAGTAATAAGTATAGTAATTGTAGTTCTATCGATCATATCTGCATAATATGGTTAATAATATGAGTTAGATTCATAATAATAAGAGTAATAAGTATAGTAATTGTAGTTCTATCGATCATATCTGCATAATATGGTTAATAATATGAGTTAGATTCATAATAATAAGAGTAATAAGTATAGTAATTGTCGTTCTGTCGATCATATAAGCATAATATGGCTAATAATATGAGTTAGATTGATAATAATAAGAGTAATAAGTATAGTAATTGTCGTTCTATCGATCATTTAAGCATGATATGGCTAATAATATGAGTTAGATTGATAATGATAAGAGTAATTAGTACAGTAATTGTCGTTCTGTCGTTCATATAAGCATAATATGGCTAATAATATGCGTTAGATTGATAATAATAACAGTAATAAGTATAGTAATTGTCGTTCTATCGATAATATAAGCATAATATGGCTAAAAATATGAGTTAGGTTGATAATAATAAGAGTAATAAGTATAGTGATTGTCGTTCTATCGATCATATAAGCATAATATGGGTAATAACATGAGTTGGATTGATAATAATAAGAGTAATGAGTATAGTAATTGTAGTTCTATCGATCATATAAGCATAATATGGCTAATAATATGAGTCAGATTGATGATAATAAGAGTAATAAGTATAGTAATTGTCGTTCTATCGATCATATAAGCATAATATGGCTAATAATATCAGTTAGATTAATAATAATAAGAGTAATGACTATAGTAATTGTAGTTCTATCGATCATATCTGCATAATATGGTTAATAATATGAGTTAGATTGATAATAATAAGAATAATAAGTATAGTAATTGTCGTTCTATCGATCATATAAGAATAATATGGCTAATAATATGTGTTAGGTTGATAATAATAAGAGTAATAGGTATAGTAAATGTCGTGCTATCGATCATGTCTGCATAATATGGTTAATAATATGAGTTAGATTGATAATAGTGAGTGTAATAAATATAGTAATTGTCGTTCTATCGATCATATTAGCATAATATGGCTAATAATATGAGTTAGGTTGATAATAATAAGAGTAATAAGTAGAGTGATTGTCGTTCTATCGATCAAATTTGCATAATATGGTTAATAATATGAGTTAGATTGATAACAGTGAGTGTAATAAGTATAGTATTTGTCGTTCTATCGATCATATAAGCATAATATGGCTAATAATATGAGTTAGATTGATGATAATAAGAGTAATAAGTATAGTAATTGTCGTTCTATCGATCATATAAGCATAATATGGCTAATAATATCAGTTAGATTAATAATAATAAGAGTAATGAGTTTAGTAATTGTAGTTCTATCGATCATATCTGCATAATATGGTTAATAATATGAGTTAGATTCATAATAATAAGAGTAATAAGTATAGTAATTGTCGTTCTATCGATCATATAAGCATAATATGGCTAATAATATGAGTTAGATTTATAATAATAAGAGTAATAAGTATAGTAATTGTCGTTCTATCGATCATATAAGCATAATATGGCTAATAATATGAGTTAGGTTGATAAGAATAAGAGTAATAAGTATAGTGATTGTCGTTCTATCGATCATATAAGCATAATATGGCTAATAATATGAGTTAGGTTGATAATAATAAGAGCAATAAGTAGAGTGATTGTCGTTCTATCGATCAAATTTGCATAATATGGTTAATAATATGAGTTTGATTGATAACAGTGAGTGTAATAAGTATAGTAATTGTCGTTCTGTCGATCATATAAGCATAATATGGCTAATAATATGCGTTAGATTGATAATAATAACAGTAATAAGTATAGTAATTGTCGTTCTATCGATAATATAAGCATAATATGGCTAATAATACGAGTTAGATTGATGATAATAAGAGTAATAAGTATAGTAACTGTCGTTCTATCGATCATATAAGCATAATATGGCTAATAATATCAGTTAGATTAATAATAATAAGAGTAATAAGTATAGTATTTGTCGTTCTATCGATCATATAAGCATAATATGGCTAATAATATGACTTAGATTGATAATGATAAGAGTAATAAGTACAGTAATTGTCGTTCTGTCGTTCATATAAGCTTAATATGGCTAATAATATGCGTTAGATTGATAATAATAACAGTAATAAGTATAGTAATTGTCGTTCTATCGATAATATAAGCATAATATGGCTAATAATATGAGTTAGGTTGATAATAATAAGAGTAATAAGTATAGTAATTGTCGTTCTATCGATCATATTAGCATAATATGTTTAATAATATGAGTTAGATTGATAAAAATAAGAGTAATATGTATAGTAATTGTCGTTCTATCGATCATATAAGCATAATATGGCTAATAATATGAGTTAGATTGATAATAATAAGAGTAATAAGTATAGTAATTGTCGTTCTATCGATCATATAAGCATAATATGGCTAATAATATGACTTAGATTGTTAATGATAAGAGTAATTAGTACAGTAATTGTCGTTCTGTCGTTCATATAAGCATAATATGGCTAATAATATGCGTTAGATTGATAATAATAACAGTAATAAGTATAGTAATTGTCGTTCTATCGATAATATAAGCATAATATGGCTAATAATATGAGTTAGGTTGATAACAATAAGAGTAATAAGTATAGTGATTGTCGTTCTATCGATCATATAAGCATAATATGGCTAATAATATGAGTTAGGTTGATAATAATAAGAGTAATAAGTAGAGTGATTGTCGTTCTATCGATCAAATTTGCATAATATGGTTAATAATATGAGTTTGATTGATAACAGTGAGTGTAATAAGTATAGTAATTGTCGTTCTGTCGATCATATAAGCATAATATGGCTAATAATATGCGTTAGATTGATAATAATAACAGTAATAAGTATAGTAATTGTCGTTCTATCGATAATATAAGCATAATATGGCTAATAATATGAGTTAGGTTGATAATAATAAGAGTAATAAGTATAGTAATTGTCGTTCTATCGATCATATTAGCATAATATGTTTAATAATATGAGTTAGATCGATAAAAATAAGAGTAATATGTACAGTAATTGTCGTTCTGTCGTTCATATAAGCATAATATGGCTAATAATATGCGTTAGATTGATAATAATAACAGTAATAAGTATAGTAATTGTCGTTCTATCGATAATATAAGCATAATATGGCTAATAATATGAGTTAGGTTGATAACAATAAGAGTAATAAGTATAGTGATTGTCGTTCTATCGATCATATAAGCATAATATGGCTAATAATATGAGTTAGGTTGATAATAATAAGAGTAATAAGTAGAGTGATTGTCGTTCTATCGATCAAATTTGCATAATATGGTTAATAATATGAGTTTGATTGATAACAGTGAGTGTAATAAGTATAGTAATTGTCGTTCTGTCGATCATATAAGCATAATATGGCTAATAATATGCGTTAGATTGATAATAATAAGAGTAATAAGTATAGTGATTGTCGTTCTATCGATCATATAAGCATAATATGGGTAATAACATGAGTTGGATTGATAATAATAAGAGAAATGAGTATAGTAATTGTAGTTCTATCGGTCATATTAGCATAATATGGTTAATAATATGAGTTAGATTGATAATAATAAGAGTAATAAGTATAGTATTTGTCGTTCTATCGATCATATAAGCATAATATGGCTAATAATATGAGTTAGATTGATGATAATAAGAGTAATAAGTATAGTAATTGTCGTTCTATCGATCATATAATCATAATATGGCTAATAATATCAGTTAGATTAATAATAATAAGAGTAATGAGTATAGTAATTGTAGTTCTATCGATCATATCTGCATAATATGGTTAATAATATGAGTTAGATTGATAACAGTGAGTGTAATAAGTATAGTAATTGTCGTTCTATCGATCATTTAAGCATAATATGGCTACTAATATGAGTTAGATTGATAATAATAAGAGTAATAAGTATAGTAATTGTCGTTCTATCGATCATTTAAGCATAATATGGCTAATAATATGAGTTAGATTGATAATAATAACAGTAATAAGTATAGTAATTGTCGTTCTATCGATAATATAAGCATAATATGGCTAATAATATGAGTTAGATTGATAATACTAAGAGTAGTGAGTATAGTAATTCTCGTTCTATCGATCATATAAGCATAATATGGCTAATAATATGAGTTAGATTGATAATAATAAGAGTAATAAGTATAGTAATTGTCGTTCTATCGATCATATAAGCATAATATGGCTAATAATATGAGTTAGATTGATAATAATAAGAGTAATAAGTATAGTAATTGTCGTTCTATCGATCATATAAGCATAATATGGTTAATAATATGAGTCAGATTGATAATACTAAGAGTAGTGAGTATAGTAATTCTCGTTCTATCGATCATATAAGCATAATATGGCTAATAATATGAGTTAGATTGATAATACTAAGAGTAGTGAGTATAGTAATTCTCGTTCTATCGAACATAGAAGCATAATATGGCTAATAATATGAGTTAGATTGATAATAATAAGAGTAATAAGTATAGTAATTTTCGTTCTATCGATCATTTAAGCATAATATGGCTAATAATATGAGTTAGATCGATAATGATAAGAGTAATAAGTAGAGTAATTGTCGTTCTATCGATCATATAAGCATAATATGGCTAATAATATGAGTTAGATTGATAATAATAAGAGTAATAAGTATAGTAATTGTCGTTCTATCGATCATATAAGCATAATATGGCTAATAATATGAGTCAGATTGATAATACTAAGAGTAGTGAGTATAGTAATTCTCGTTCTATCGATCATATAAGCATAATATGGCTAATAATATCAGTTAGATTAATAATAATAAGAGTAATGAGTATAGTAATTGTAGTTCTATCGATCATATCTGCATAATATGGTTAATAATATGAGTTACATTGATAATAATAAGAATAATAAGTATAGTAATTGTCGTTCTATCGATCATATAAGAATAATATGGCTAATAATATGTGTTAGGTTGATAATAATAAGAGTAATAGGTATAGTAAATGTCGTGCTATCGATCATGTCTGCATAATATGGCTAATAATATGAGTTAGGTTGATAATAATAAGAGTAATAAGTATAGTGATTGTCGTTCTATCGATCATATAAGCATAATATGGGTAATAACATGAGTTGGATTGATAATAATAAGAGTAATGAGTATAGTAATTGTAGTTCTATCGGTCATATTAGCATAATATGGTTAATAATATGAGTTAGATTGATAATAATAAGAGTAATAAGTATAGTAATTGTCGTTCTATCGATCATATAAGCATAATATGGCTAATAATATGACTTAGATTGATAATGATAAGAGAAATAAGTATAGTAATTGTCGTCCTATCGATCATATAAGCATAATATGGCTAATAATATCAGTTAGATTAATAATAATAAGAGTAATGAGTATAGTAATTGTAGTTCTATCGATCATTTAAGCATAATATGGCTAATAGTATCAGTTAGATTGATAATAATAAGAGTAATAAGTATAGTAATTGTCGTTCTATCGATCATATAAGCATAATATGGCTAATAATATGACTTAGATTGATAATGATAAGAGTAATAAGTACAGTAATTGTCGTTCTGTCGTTCATATAAGCATAATATGGCTAATAATATGAGTTAGATTGATAATAATAACAGTAATAAGTATAGTAATTGTCGTTATATCGATAATATAAGCATAATATGGCTAATAATATGAGTTAGGTTGATAACAATAAGAGTAATAATTATAGTGATTGTCGTTCTATCGATCATATAAGCATAATATGGCTAATAATATGAGTTAGGTTGATAATAATAAGAGTAATAAGTAGAGTGATTGTCGTTCTATCGATCAAATTTGCATAATATGGTTAATAATATGAGTTTGATTGATAGCAGTGAGTGTAATAAGTATAGTAATTGTCGTTCTGTCGATCATATAAGCATAATATGGCTAATAATATGCGTTAGATTGATAATAATAACAGTAATAAGTATAGTAATTGTCGTTCTATCGATAATATAAGCATAATATGGCTAATAATATGAGTTAGGTTGATAATAATAAGAGTAATAAGTATAGTAATTGTCGTTCTATCGATCATATTAGCTTAATATGTTTAATAATATGAGTTAGATTGATAAAAATAAGAGTAATATGTATAGTAATTGTCGTTCTATCGATCATATAAGCATAATATGGCTAATAATATGAGTTAGATTGATAATAATAAGAGTAATAAGTATAGTAATTGTCGTTCTGTCGATCATATAAGCATAATATGGCTAATAATATGACTTAGATTGTTAATGATAAGAGTAATTAGTACAGTAATTGTCGTTCTGTCGTTCATATAAGCATAATATGGCTAATAATATGCGTTAGATTGATAATAATAACAGTAATAAGTATAGTAATTGTCGTTCTATCGATAATATAAGCATAATATGGCTAATAATATGAGTTAGGTTGATAATAATAAGAGTAATAAGTATAGTGATTGTCGTTCTATCGATCATATAAGCATAATATGGGTAATAACATGAGTTGGATTGATAATAATAAGAGAAATGAGTATAGTAATTGTAGTTCTAACGGTCATATTAGCATAATATGGTTAATAATATGAGTTAGATTGATAATAATAAGAGTAATAAGTATAGTATTTGTCGTTCTATCGATCATATAAGCATAATATGGCTAATAATATGAGTTAGATTGATGATAATAAGAGTAATAAGTATAGTAATTGTCGTTCTATCGATCATATAAGCATAATATGGCTAATAATATCAGTTAGATTAATAATAATAAGAGTAATGAGTATAGTAATTGTAGTTCTATCGATCATATCTGCATAATATGGTTAATAATATGAGTTAGATTCATAATAATAAGAGTAATAAGTATAGTAATTGTCGTTCTATCGATCATATAAGCATAATATGGCTAATAATATGCGTTAGATTGATAATAATAACAGTAATAAGTATAGTAATTGTCGTTCTATCGATAATATAAGCATAATATGGCTAATAATATGAGTTAGGTTGATAATAATAAGAGTAATAAGTATAGTGATTGTCGTTCTATCGATCATATAAGCATAATATGGGTAATAACATGAGTTGGATTGATAATAATAAGAGAAATGAGTATAGTAATTGTAGTTCTAACGGTCATATTAGCATAATATGGTTTAATAATATGAGTTAGATTGATAATAATAAGAGTAATAAGTATAGTATTTGTCGTTCTATCGATCATATAAGCATAATATGGCTAATAATATGAGTTAGATTGATGATAATAAGAGTAATAAGTATAGTAATTGTCGTTCTATCGATCATATAAGCATAATATGGCTAATAATATCAGTTAGATTAATAATAATAAGAGTAATGAGTATAGTAATTGTAGTTCTATCGATCATATCTGCATAATATGGTTAATAATATGAGTTAGATTCATAATAATAAGAGTAATAAGTACAGTAATTGTCGTTCTATCGATCATATAAGCATAATATGGCTAATAATATGAGTTAGATTTATAATAATAAGAGTAATAAGTATAGTAATTGTTGTTCTATCGATCATTTAAGCATAATATGGCTAATAATATGAGTTAGGTTGATAATAATAAGAGTAATAAGTATAGTGATTGTCGTTCTATCGATCAAATTTGCATAATATGGTTAATAATATGAGTTAGATTGATAACAGTGAGTGTAATAAGTATAGTAATTGTCGTTCTATCGATCATTTAAGCATAATATGGCTAATAATATGAGTTAGATTGATAATAATAAGAGTAATAAGTATAGTAATTGTCGTTCTATCGATCATTTAAGCATAATATGACTAATAATATGAGTTAGATTGATAATAATAACAGTAATAAGTATAGTAATTGTCGTTCTATCGATAATATAAGCATAATATGGCTAATAATATGAGTTAGATTGATAATACTAAGAGTAGTGAGTATAGTAATTCTCGTTCTATCGATCATATAAGCATAATATGGCTAATAATATGAGTTAGATTGATAATAATAAGAGTAATAAGTATAGTAATTGTCGTTCTGTCGATCATATAAGCATAATATGGCTAATAATATGAGTTAGATTGATAATAATAAGAGTAATAAGTATAGTAATTGTCGTTCTATCGATCATATAAGCATAATATGGCTAATAATATGAGTTAGATTGATAATACTAAGAGTAGTGAGTATAGTAATTCTCGTTCTATCGATCATAAAAGCATAATATGGCTAATAATATGAGTTAGATTGATAATACTAAGAGTAGTGAGTATAGTAATTCTCGTTCTATCGAACATAGAAGCATAATATGGCTAATAATATGAGTTAGATTGATAATAATAAGAGTAATAAGTATAGTAATTGTCGTTCTATCGATCATTTAAGCATAATATGGCTAATAATATGAGTTAGATCGATAATGATAAGAGTAATAAGTAGAGTAATTGTCGTTCTATCGATCATATAAGCATAATATGGCTAATAATATGAGTTAGATTGATAATAATAAAAGTAGTGAGTATAGTAATTGTCGTTCTATCGATCATATAAGCATAATATGGCTAATAATATGAGTTAGATTTATAATAATAAGAGTAATAAGTATAGTAATTGTCGTTCTATCGATCATATAAGCATAATATGGCTAATAATATGACTTAGATTGATAATGATAAGAGTAATAAGTACAGTAATTGTCGTTCTGTCGTTCATAAAAGCATAATATGGCTAATAATATGAGTTAGATTGATAATAATAACAGTAACAAGTATAGTAATTGTCGTTATATCGATAATATAAGCATAATACGGCTAATAATATGACTTAGATTGATAATGATAAGAGTAATAAGTACAGGAATTGTCGTTCTGTCGTTCATATAAGCATAATATGGCTAATAATATGAGTTAGATTGATAATAATAACAGTAATAAGTATAGTAATTGTCGTTATATCGATAATATAAGCATAATATGGCTAATAGTATGAGTTAGGTTGATAATAATAAGAGTAATAAGTATAGTGATTGTCGTTCTATCGATCATATAAGCATAATATGGCTAATAATATGAGTTAGGTTGATAATAATAAGAGTAATAAGTAGAGTGATTGTCGTTCTATCGATCAAATTTGCATAATATGGTTAATAATATGAGTTTTATTGATAACAGTCAGTGTAATAAGTATAGTAATTGTCGTTCTGTCGATCATATAAGCATAATATGGCTAATAATATGCGTTAGATTGATAATAATAACAGTAATAAGTATAGTAATTGTCGTTCTATCGATAATATAAGCATAATATGGCTAATAATATGAGTTAGGTTGATAATAATAAGAGTAATAAGTATAGTATTTGTCGTCCTATTGATCATATAAGCATAATATGGCTAATAATATGAGTTAGATTGATGATAATAAGAGTAATAAGTATAGTAATTGTCGTTCTATCGATCATATAAGCATAATATGGCTAATAATATCAGGTAGATTAATAATAATAAGAGTAATGAGTATAGTAATTGTAGTTCTATCGATCATATCTGCATAATATGGTTAATAATATGAGTTAGATTCATAATAATAAGAGTAATAAGTATAGTAATTGTCGTTCTATCGATCATATAAGCATAATATGGCTAATAATATGAGTTAGATTTATAATAATAAGAGTAATAAGTATAGTAATTGTTGTTCTATCGATCATTTAAGCATAATATGGCTAATAATATCAGTTAGATTAATAATAATAAGAGTAATGAGTATAGTAATTGTAGTTCTATCGATCATATCTGCATAATATGGTTAATAATATGAGTTAGATTCATAATAATAAGAGTAATAAGTATAGTAATTGTCGTTCTATCGATCATATAAGAATAATATGGCTAATAATATGAGTTAGATTTATAATAATAAGAGTAATAAGTATAGTGATTGTTGTTCTATCGATCATTTAAGCATAATATGGCTAATAATATGAGTTAGGTTGATAATAATAAGAGCAATAAGTATAGTGATTGTCGTTCTATCGATCAAATTTTGCATAATATGGTTAATAATATGAGTTAGATTGATAACAGTGAGTGTAATAAGTATAGTAATTGTCGTTCTATCGATCATTTAAGCATAATATGGCTAATAGTATGAGTTAGATTGATAATAATAAGAGTAATAAGTATAGTAATTGTCGTTCTATCGATCATATAAGCATAATATGGCTAATAATATGACTTAGATTGATAATGATAAGAGTAATAAGTACAGTAATTGTCGTTCTGTCGTTCATATAAGCATAATATGGCTAATAATATGAGTTAGATTGATAATAATAACAGTAATAAGTATAGTAATTGTCGTTATATCGGTCATATTAGCATAATATGGTTAATAATATGAGTTAGATTGATAATAATAAGAGTAATAAGTATAGTATTTGTCGTTCTATCGATCATATAAGCATAATACGGCTAATAATATGAGTTAGATTTATAATAATAAGAGTAATAAGTATAGTAATTGTCGTTCTATCGATCATATAAGCATAATATGGCTAATAATATGAGTTGGGTTGATAATAATAAGAGTAATAAGTATAGTGATTGTCGTTCTGTCGTTCATATAAGCATAATATGGCTAATAATATGCGTTAGATTGATAATAATAACAGTAATAAGTATAGTAATTGTCGTTCTATCGATCATATAAGCATAATATGGCTAATAATATGAGTTAGATTTATAATAATAAGAGTAATAAGTATAGTGATTGTTGTTCTATCGATCATTTAAGCATAATATGGCTAATAATATGAGTTAGGTTGATAATAATAAGAGTAATAAGTATAGTGATTGTCGTTCTATCGATCAAATTTGCATAATATGGTTAATAATATGAGTTAGATTGATAACAGTGAGTGTAATAAGTATAGTAATTGTCGTTCTATCGATCATATAAGCATAATATGGCTAATAATATCAGTTAGATTAATAATAATAAGAGTAATGAGTATAGTAATTGTAGTTCTATCGATCATATCTGCATAATATGGTTAATAATATGAGTTAGATTCATAATAATAAGAGGAATAAGTATAGTAATTGTAGTTCTATCGATCATATCTGCATAATATGGTTAATAATATGAGTTAGATTCATAATAATAAGAGTAATAAGTATAGTAATTGTCGTTCTGTCGATCATATAAGCATAATATGGCTAATAATATGAGTTAGATTGATAATAATAACAGTAATAAGTATAGTAATTGTCGTTCTATCGATAATATAAGCATAATATGGCTAAAAATATGAGTTAGGTTGATAATAATAAGAGTAATAAGTATAGTGATTGTCGTTCTATCTATCATATAAGCATAATATGGGTAATAACATGAGTTGGATTGATAATAATAAGAGTAATGAGTATAGTAATTGTAGTTCTATCGATCATATAAGCATAATATGGCTAATAATATGAGTTAGATTGATGATAATAAGAGTAATAAGTATAGTAATTGTCGTTCTATCGATCATATAAGCATAATATGGCTAATAATATCAGTTAGATTAATAATAATAAGAGTAATGAGTATAGTAATTGTAGTTCTATCGATCATATCTGCATAATATGGTTAATAATATGAGTTAGATTGATAATAATAAGAATAATAAGTATAGTAATTGTCGTTCTATCGATCATATAAGAATAATATGGCTAATAATATGTGTTAGGTTGATAATAATAAGAGTAATAGGTATAGTAAATGTCGTGCTATCGATCATGTCTGCATAATATGGTTAATAATATGAGTTAGATTGATAATAGTGAGTGTAATAAATATAGTAATTGTCGTTCTATCGATCATATTAGCATAATATGTTTAATAATATGAGTTAGATTGATAAAAATAAGAGTAATATGTATAGTAATTGTCGTTCTATCGATCATATAAGCATAATATGGCTAATAATATGAGTTAGATTGATAATAATAAGAGTAATAAGTATAGTAATTGTCGTTCTATCGATCATATAAGCATAATATGGCTAATAATATGACTTAGATTGTTAATGATAAGAGTAATTAGTACAGTAATTGTCGTTCTGTCGTTCATATAAGCATAATATGGCGAATAATATGCGTTAGATTGATAATAATAACAGTAATAAGTATAGTAATTGTCGTTCTATCGATAATATAAGCATAATATGGCTAATAATATGAGTTAGGTTGATAATAATAAGAGTAATAAGTATAGTGATTGTCGTTCTATCGATCATATAAGTATAATATGGGTAATAACATGAGTTGGATTGATAATAATAAGAGTAATGAGTATAGTAATTGTAGTTCTATCGGTCATATTAGCATAATATGGTTAATAATATGAGTTAGATTGATAATAATAAGAGTAATAAGTATAGTATTTGTCGTTCTATCGATCATATAAGCATAATATGGCTAATAATATGAGTTAGATTGATGATAATAAGAGTAATAAGTATAGTAATTGTCGTTCTATCGATCATATAAGCATAATATGGCTAATAATATCAGTTAGATTAATAATAATAAGAGTAATAAGTATAGTATTTGTCGTTCTATCGATCATATAAGCATAATATGGCTAATAATATGACTTAGATTGATAATGATAAGAGTAATAAGTACAGTAATTGTCGTTCTGTCGTTCATATAAGCTTAACATGGCTAATAATATGAGTTAGATTGATAATAATAACAGTAATAAGTATGGTAATTGTCGTTATATCGATAATATAAGCATAATATGGCTAATAATATGAGTTAGGTTGATAACAATAAGAGTAATAAGTATAGTGATTGTCGTTCCATCGATCATATAAGCATAATATGGCTAATAATATGAGTTAGGTTGATAATAATAAGAGTAATAAGTAGAGTGATTGTCGTTCAATCGATCAAATTTGCATAATATGGTTAATAATATGAGTTTGATTGATAACAGTGAGTGTAATAAGTATAGTAATTGTCGTTCTGTCGATCATATAAGCATAATATGGCTAATAATATGCGTTAGATTGATAATAATAACAGTAATAAGTATAGTAATTGTCGTTCTATCGATAATATAAGCATAATATGGCTAATAATATGAGTTAGGTTGATAATAATAAGAGTAATAAGTATAGTAATTGTCGTTCTATCGATCATATTAGCTTAATATGTTTAATAATATGAGTTAGATTGATAAAAATAAGAGTAATATGTATAGTAATTGTCGTTCTATCGATCATATAAGCATAATATGGCTAATAATATGAGTTAGATTGATAATAATAAGAGTAATAAGTATAGTAATTGTCGTTCTATCGATCATATAAGAAAATATGGCTAATAATATGACTTAGATTGTTAATGATAAGAGCAATTAGTACAGTAATTGTCGTTCTGTCGTTCATATAAGCATAATATGGCTAATAATATGCGTTAGATTGATAATAATAACAGTAATAAGTATAGTAATTGTTGTTCCATCGATAATATAAGCATAATATGGCTAATAATACGAGTTAGGTTGATAATAATAAGAGTAATAAGTATAGTGATTGTCGTTCTATCGATCATATAAGCATAATATGGGTAATAACATGAGTTGGATTGATAATAATAAGAGAAATGAGTATAGTAATTGTAGTTCTATCGGTCATATTAGCATAATATGGTTAATAATATGAGTTAGATTGATAATAATAAGAGTAATAAGTATAGTATTTGTCGTTCTATCGATCATATAAGCATAATATGGCTAATAATATGAGTTAGATTGATGATAATAAGAGTAATAAGTATAGTAATTGTCGTTCTATCGATCATATAATCATAATATGGCTAATAATATCAGTTAGACTAATAATAATAAGAGTAATGAGTATAGTAATTGTAGTTCTATCTATCATATCTGCATAATATGGTTAATAATATGAGTTAGATTCATAATAATAAGAGTAATAAGTATAGTAATTGTCGTTCTATCGATCATATAAGCATAATATGGCTAATAATATGAGTTAGATTTATAATAATAAGAGTAATAAGTATAGTAATTGTTGTTCTATCGATCATTTAAGCATAATATGGCTAATAATATGAGTTAGGTTGATAATAATAAGAGTAATAAGTATAGTGATTGTCGTTCTATCGATCAAATTTGCATAATATGGTTAATAATATGAGTTAGATTGATAACAGTGAGTGTAATAAGTATAGTAATTGTCGTTCTATCGATCATTTAAGCATAATATGGCTACTAATATGAGTTAGATTGATAATAATAAGAGTAATAAGTATAGTAATTGTCGTTCTATCGATCATTTAAGCATAATATGGCTAATAATATGAGTTAGATTGATAATAATAACAGTAATAAGTATAGTAATTGTCGTTCTATCGATAATGTAAGCATAATATGGCTAATAATATGAGTTAGATTGATAATACTAAGAGTAGTGAGTATAGTAATTCTCGTTCTATCGATCATATAAGCATAATATGGCTATTAATATGAGTTAGATTGATAATAATAAGAGTAATAAGTGTAGTAATTGTCGTTCTATCGATCATATAAGCATAATATGGCTAATAATATGAGTTAGATTGATAATAATAAGAGTAATAAGTATAGTAATTGTCGTTCTATCGATCATATAAGCATAATATGGCTAATAATATGAGTTAGATTGATAATACTAAGAGTAGTGAGTATAGTAATTCTCGTTCTATCGATCATATAAGCATAATATGGCTAATAATATGAGTTAGATTGATAATACTAAGAGTAGTGTGTATAGTAATTCTCGTTCTATCGAACATAGAAGCATAATATGGCTAATAATATGAGTTAGATTGATAACAATAAGAGTAATAAGTATAGTAATTGTCGTTCTATCGATCATTTAAGCTTAATATGGCTAATAATATGAGTTAGATCGATAATGATAAGAGTAATAAGTAGAGTAATTGTCGTTCTATCGATCATATAAGCATAATATGGCTAATAATATGAGTTAGATTGATAATAATAAGAGTAGTGAGTATAGTAATTGTCGTTCTATCGATCATAAGAGCATAATATGGCTAATAATATGAGTTAGATTCATAATAATAAGAGTAATAAGTATAGTAATTGTCGTTCTATCGATCATATAAGCATAATATGGCTAATAATATGACTTAGATTGATAATGATAAGAGTAATAAGTACAGTAATTGTCGTTCTGTCGTTCATAAAAGCATAATATGGCTAATAATATGAGTTAGATTGATAATAATAACAGTAACAAGTATAGTAATTGTCGTTATATCGATAATATAAGCATAATACGGCTAATAATATGACTTAGATTGATAATGATAAGAGTAATAAGTACAGTAATTGTCGTTCTATCGATCATATAAGCATAATATGGCTAATAATATGAGTTAGATTTATAATAATAAGAGTAATAAGTATAGTAATTGTTGTTCTATCGATCATTTAAGCATAATATGGCTAATAATATCAGTTAGATTAATAATAATAAGAGTAATGAGTATAGTAATTGTAGTTCTATCGATCATATCTGCATAATATGGTTAATAATATGAGTTAGATTCATAATAATAAGAGTAATAAGTATAGTAATTGTCGTTCTATCGATCATATAAGCATAATATGGCTAATAATATCAGTTAGATTAATAATAATAAGAGTAATGAGTATAGTAATTGTAGTTCTATCGATCATATCTGCATAATATGGTTAATAATATGAGTTAGATTCATAATAATAAGAGTAATAAGTACAGTAATTGTCGTTCTGTCGTTCATAAAAGCATAATATGGCTAATAATATGAGTTAGATTGATAATAATAACAGTAACAAGTATAGTAATTGTCGTTATATCGATAATATAAGCATAATACGGCTAATAATATGACTTAGATTGATAATGATAAGAGTAATAAGTACAGTAATTGTCGTTCTATCGATCATATAAGCATAATATGGCTAATAATATGAGTTAGATTTATAATAATAAGAGTAATAAGTATAGTAATTGTTGTTCTATCGATCATTTAAGCATAATATGGCTAATAATATCAGTTAGATTAATAATAATAAGAGTAATGAGTATAGTAATTGTAGTTCTATCGATCATATCTGCATAATATGGTTAATAATATGAGTTAGATTCATAATAATAAGAGTAATAAGTATAGTAATTGTCGTTCTATCGATCATATAAGAATAATATGGCTAATAATATGAGTTAGATTTATAATAATAAGAGTAATAAGTATAGTGATTGTTGTTCTATCGATCATTTAAGCATAATATGGCTAATAATATGAGTTAGGTTGATAATAATAAGAGCAATAAGTATAGTGATTGTCGTTCTATCGATCAAATTTTGCATAATATGGTTAATAATATGAGTTAGATTGATAACAGTGAGTGTAATAAGTATAGTAATTGTCGTTCTATCGATCATTTAAGCATAATATGGCTAATAGTATGAGTTAGATTGATAATAATAAGAGTAATAAGTATAGTAATTGTCGTTATATCGATAATATAAGCATAATACGGCTAATAATATGACTTAGATTGATAATGATAAGAGTAATAAGTACAGTAATTGTCGTTCTATCGATCATATAAGCATAATATGGCTAATAATATGAGTTAGATTCATAATAATAAGAGTAATAAGTATAGTAATTGTCGTTCTGTCGATCATATAAGCATAATATGGCTAATAATATGAGTTAGATTGATAATAATAAGAGTAATAAGTATAGTAATTGTCGTTCTATCGATCATTTAAGCATGATATGGCTAATAATATGAGTTAGATTGATAATGATAAGAGTAATTAGTACAGTAATTGTCGTTCTGTCGTTCATATAAGCATAATATGGCTAATAATATGCGTTAGATTGATAATAATAACAGTAATAAGTATAGTAATTGTCGTTCTATTGATAATATAAGCATAATATGGCTAAAAATATGAGTTAGGTTGATAATAATAAGAGTAATAAGTATAGTGATTGTCGTTCTATCGATCATATAAGCATAATATGGGTAATAACATGAGTTGGATTGATAATAATAAGAGTAATGAGTATAGTAATTGTAGTTCTATCGATCATATAAGCATAATATGGCTAATAATATGAGTTAGATTGATGATAATAAGAGTAATAAGTATAGTAATTGTCGTTCTATCGATCATATAAGCATAATATGGCTAATAATATCAGTTAGATTAATAATAATAAGAGTAATGAGTATAGTAATTGTAGTTCTATCGATCATATCTGCATAATATGGTTAATAATATGAGTTAGATTGATAATAATAAGAATAATAAGTATAGTAATTGTCGTTCTATCGATCATATAAGAATAATATGGCTAATAATATGTGTTAGGTTGATAATAATAAGAGTAATAGGTATAGTAAATGTCGTGCTATCGATCATGTCTGCATAATATGGTTAATAATATGAGTTAGATTGATAATAGTGAGTGTAATAAATATAGTAATTGTCGTTCTATCGATCATATTAGCTTAATATGTTTAATAATATGAGTTAGATTGATAAAAATAAGAGTAATATGTATAGTAATTGTCGTTCTATCGATCATATAAGCATAATATGGCTAATAATATGAGTTAGATTGATAATAATAAGAGTAATAAGTATAGTAATTGTCGTTCTGTCGATCATATAAGCATACTATGGCTAATAATATGACTTAGATTGTTAATGATAAGAGTAATTAGTACAGTAATTGTCGTTCTGTCGTTCATATAAGCATAATATGGCTAATAATATGCGTTAGATTGATAATAATAACAGTAATAAGTATAGTAATTGTCGTTCTATCGATAATATAAGCATAATATGGCTAATAATATGAGTTAGGTTGATAATAATAAGAGTAATAAGTATAGTGATTGTCGTTCTATCGATCATATAAGCATAATATGGGTAATAACATGAGTTGGATTGATAATAATAAGAGAAATGAGTATAGTAATTGTAGTTCTAACGGTCATATTAGCATAATATGGTTAATAATATGAGTTAGATTGATAATAATAAGAGTAATAAGTATAGTATTTGTCGTTCTATCGATCATATAAGCATAATATGGCTAATAATATGAGTTAGATTGATGATAATAAGAGTAATAAGTATAGTAATTGTCGTTCTATCGATCATATAAGCATAATATGGCTAATAATATCAGTTAGATTAATAATAATAAGAGTAATGAGTATAGTAATTGTAGTTCTATCGATCATATCTGCATAATATGGTTAATAATATGAGTTAGATTCATAATAATAAGAGTAATAAGTATAGTAATTGTCGTTCTATCGATCATATAAGCATAATATGGCTAATAATATGCGTTAGATTGATAATAATAACAGTAATAAGTATAGTAATTGTCGTTCTATCGATAATATAAGCATAATATGGCTAATAATATGAGTTAGGTTGATAATAATAAGAGTAATAAGTATAGTGATTGTCGTTCTATCGATCATATAAGCATAATATGGGTAATAACATGAGTTGGATTGATAATAATAAGAGAAATGAGTATAGTAATTGTAGTTCTAACGGTCATATTAGCATAATATGGTTAATAATATGAGTTAGATTGATAATAATAAGAGTAATAAGTATAGTATTTGTCGTTCTATCGATCATATAAGCATAATATGGCTAATAATATGAGTTAGATTGATGATAATAAGAGTAATAAGTATAGTAATTGTCGTTCTATCGATCATATAAGCATAATATGGCTAATAATATCAGTTAGATTAATAATAATAAGAGTAATGAGTATAGTAATTGTAGTTCTATCGATCATATCTGCATAATATGGTTAATAATATGAGTTAGATTCATAATAATAAGAGTAATAAGTATAGTAATTGTCGTTCTATCGATCATATAAGCATAATATGGCTAATAATATGCGTTAGATTGATAAAAATAACAGTAATAAGTATAGTAATTGTCGTTCTATCGATAATATAAGCATAATATGGCTAATAATATGAGTTAGGTTGATAATAATAAGAGTAATAAGTATAGTGATTGTCGTTCTATCGATCATATAAGCATAATATGGGTAATAACATGAGTTGGATTGATAATAATAAGAGAAATGAGTATAGTAATTGTAGTTCTAACGGTCATATTAGCATAATATGGTTAATAATATGAGTTAGATTGATAATAATAAGAGTAATAAGTATAGTATTTGTCGTTCTATCGATCATATAAGCATAATATGGCTAATAATATGAGTTAGATTGATGATAATAAGAGTAATAAGTATAGTAATTGTCGTTCTATCGATCATATAAGCATAATATGGCTAATAATATCAGTTAGATTAATAATAATAAGAGTAATGAGTATAGTAATTGTAGTTCTATCGATCATATCTGCATAATATGGTTAATAATATGAGTTAGATTCATAATAATAAGAGTAATAAGTATAGTAATTGTCGTTCTATCGATCATATAAGCATAATATGGCTAATAATATGAGTTAGATTTATAATAATAAGAGTAATAAGTATAGTAATTGTTGTTCTATCGATCATTTAAGCATAATATGGCTAATAATATGAGTTAGGTTGATAATAATAAGAGTAATAAGTATAGTGATTGTCGTTCTATCGATCAAATTTGCATAATATGGTTAATAATATGAGTTAGATTGATAACAGTGAGTGTAATAAGTATAGTAATTGTCGTTCTATCGATCATTTAAGCATAATATGGCTAATAATATGAGTTAGATTGATAATAATAAGAGTAATAAGTATAGTAATTGTCGTTCTATCGATCATTTAAGCATAATATGACTAATAATATGAGTTAGATTGATAATAATAACAGTAATAAGTATAGTAATTGTCGTTCTATCGATAATATAAGCATAATATGGCTAATAATATGAGTTAGATTGATAATACTAAGAGTAGTGAGTATAGTAATTCTCGTTCTATCGATCATATAAGCATAATATGGCTAATAATATGAGTTAGATTGATAATAATAAGAGTAATAAGTATAGTAATTGTCGTTCTGTCGATCATATAAGCATAATATGGCTAATAATATGAGTTAGATTGATAATAATAAGAGTAATAAGTATAGTAATTGTCGTTCTATCGATCATATAAGCATAATATGGCTAATAATATGAGTTAGATTGATAATACTAAGAGTAGTGAGTATAGTAATTCTCGTTCTATCGATCATATAAGCATAATATGGCTAATAATATGAGTTAGATTGATAATACTAAGAGTAGTGAGTATAGTAATTCTCGTTCTATCGAACATAGAAGCATAATATGGCTAATAATATGAGTTAGATTGATAATAATAAGAGTAATAAGTATAGTAATTGTCGTTCTATCGATCATTTAAGCATAATATGGCTAATAATATGAGTTAGATCGATAATGATAAGAGTAATAAGTAGAGTAATTGTCGTTCTATCGATCATATAAGCATAATATGGCTAATAATATGAGTTAGATTGATAATAATAAGAGTAGTGAGTATAGTAATTGTCGTTCTATCGATCATATAAGCATAATATGGCTAATAATATGAGTTAGATTTATAATAATAAGAGTAATAAGTATAGTAATTGTCGTTCTATCGATCATATAAGCATAATATGGCTAATAATATGACTTAGATTGATAATGATAAGAGTAATAAGTACAGTAATTGTCGTTCTGTCGTTCATAAAAGCATAATATGGCTAATAATATGAGTTAGATTGATAATAATAACAGTAACAAGTATAGTAATTGTCGTTATATCGATAATATAAGCATAATACGGCTAATAATATGACTTAGATTGATAATGATAAGAGTAATAAGTACAGGAATTGTCGTTCTGTCGTTCATATAAGCATAATATGGCTAATAATATGAGTTAGATTGATAATAATAACAGTAATAAGTATAGTAATTGTCGTTATATCGATAATATAAGCATAATATGGCTAATAGTATGAGTTAGGTTGATAATAATAAGAGTAATAAGTATAGTGATTGTCGTTCTATCGATCATATAAGCATAATATGGCTAATAATATGAGTTAGGTTGATAATAATAAGAGTAATAAGTAGAGTGATTGTCGTTCTATCGATCAAATTTGCATAATATGGTTAATAATATGAGTTTTATTGATAACAGTCAGTGTAATAAGTATAGTAATTGTCGTTCTGTCGATCATATAAGCATAATATGGCTAATAATATGCGTTAGATTGATAATGATAAGAGCAATAAGTACAGTAATTGTCGTTCTGTCGTTCATAAAAGCATAATATGGCTAATAATATGAGTTAGATTGATAATAATAACAGTAACAAGTATAGTAATTGTCGTTATATCGATAATATAAGCATAATACGGCTAATAATATGACTTAGATTGATAATGATAAGAGTAATAAGTACAGGAATTGTCGTTCTGTCGTTCATATAAGCATAATATGGCTAATAATATGAGTTAGATTGATAATAATAACAGTAATAAGTATAGTAATTGTCGTTATATCGATAATATAAGCATAATATGGCTAATAGTATGAGTTAGGTTGATAATAATAAGAGTAATAAGTATAGTGATTGTCGTTCTATCGATCATATAAGCATAATATGGCTAATAATATGAGTTAGGTTGATAATAATAAGAGTAATAAGTAGAGTGATTGTCGTTCTATCGATCAAATTTGCATAATATGGTTAATAATATGAGTTTTATTGATAACAGTCAGTGTAATAAGTATAGTAATTGTCGTTCTGTCGATCATATAAGCATAATATGGCTAATAATATGCGTTAGATTGATAATAATAACAGTAATAAGTATAGTAATTGTCGTTCTATCGATAATATAAGCATAATATGGCTAATAATATGAGTTAGGTTGATAATAATAAGAGTAATAAGTATAGTATTTGTCGTCCTATTGATCATATAAGCATAATATGGCTAATAATATGAGTTAGATTGATGATAATAAGAGTAATAAGTATAGTAATTGTCGTTCTATCGATCATATAAGCATAATATGGCTAATAATATCAGGTAGATTAATAATAATAAGAGTAATGAGTATAGTAATTGTAGTTCTATCGATCATATCTGCATAATATGGTTAATAATATGAGTTAGATTCATAATAATAAGAGTAATAAGTATAGTAATTGTCGTTCTATCGATCATATAAGCATAATATGGCTAATAATATGAGTTAGATTTATAATAATAAGAGTAATAAGTATAGTAATTGTTGTTCTATCGATCATTTAAGCATAATATGGCTAATAATATCAGTTAGATTAATAATAATAAGAGTAATGAGTATAGTAATTGTAGTTCTATCGATCATATCTGCATAATATGGTTAATAATATGAGTTAGATTCATAATAATAAGAGTAATAAGTATAGTAATTGTCGTTCTATCGATCATATAAGAATAATATGGCTAATAATATGAGTTAGATTTATAATAATAAGAGTAATAAGTATAGTGATTGTTGTTCTATCGATCATTTAAGCATAATATGGCTAATAATATGAGTTAGGTTGATAATAATAAGAGCAATAAGTATAGTGATTGTCGTTCTATCGATCAAATTTTGCATAATATGGTTAATAATATGAGTTAGATTGATAACAGTGAGTGTAATAAGTATAGTAATTGTCGTTCTATCGATCATTTAAGCATAATATGGCTAATAGTATGAGTTAGATTGATAATAATAAGAGTAATAAGTATAGTAATTGTCGTTCTATCGATCATATAAGCATAATATGGCTAATAATATGACTTAGATTGATAATGATAAGAGTAATAAGTACAGTAATTGTCGTTCTGTCGTTCATATAAGCATAATATGGCTAATAATATGAGTTAGATCGATAATAATAACAGCAATAAGTATAGTAATTGTCGTTATATCGGTCATATTAGCATAATATGGTTAATAATATGAGTTAGATTGATAATAATAAGAGTAATAAGTATAGTATTTGTCGTTCTATCGATCATATAAGCATAATACGGCTAATAATATGAGTTAGATTTATAATAATAAGAGTAATAAGTATAGTAATTGTCGTTCTATCGATCATATAAGCATAATATGGCTAATAATATGAGTTGGGTTGATAATAATAAGAGTAATAAGTATAGTGATTGTCGTTCTGTCGTTCATATAAGCATAATATGGCTAATAATATGCGTTAGATTGATAATAATAACAGTAATAAGTATAGTAATTGTCGTTCTATCGATCATATAAGCATAATATGGCTAATAATATCAGTTAGATTAATAATAATAAGAGTAATGAGTATAGTAATTGTAGTTCTATCGATCATATCTGCATAATATGGTTAATAATATGAGTTAGATTCATAATAATAAGAGGAATAAGTATAGTAATTGTAGTTCTATCGATCATATCTGCATAATATGGTTAATAATATGAGTTAGATTCATAATAATAAGAGTAATAAGTATAGTAATTGTCGTTCTGTCGATCATATAAGCATAATATGGCTAATAATATGAGTTAGATTGATAATAATAAGAGTAATAAGTATAGTAATTGTCGTTCTATCGATCAAATTTGCATAATATGGTTAATAATATGAGTTTTATTGATAACAGTCAGTGTAATAAGTATAGTAATTGTCGTTCTGTCGATCATATAAGCATAATATGGCTAATAATATGCGTTAGATTGATAATGATAAGAGCAATAAGTACAGTAATTGTCGTTCTGTCGTTCATAAAAGCATAATATGGCTAATAATATGAGTTAGATTGATAATAATAACAGTAACAAGTATAGTAATTGTCGTTATATCGATAATATAAGCATAATACGGCTAATAATATGACTTAGATTGATAATGATAAGAGTAATAAGTACAGGAATTGTCGTTCTGTCGTTCATATAAGCATAATATGGCTAATAATATGAGTTAGATTGATAATAATAACAGTAATAAGTATAGTAATTGTCGTTATATCGATAATATAAGCATAATATGGCTAATAGTATGAGTTAGGTTGATAATAATAAGAGTAATAAGTATAGTGATTGTCGTTCTATCGATCATATAAGCATAATATGGCTAATAATATGAGTTAGGTTGATAATAATAAGAGTAATAAGTAGAGTGATTGTCGTTCTATCGATCAAATTTGCATAATATGGTTAATAATATGAGTTTTATTGATAACAGTCAGTGTAATAAGTATAGTAATTGTCGTTCTGTCGATCATATAAGCATAATATGGCTAATAATATGCGTTAGATTGATAATAATAACAGTAATAAGTATAGTAATTGTCGTTCTATCGATAATATAAGCATAATATGGCTAATAATATGAGTTAGGTTGATAATAATAAGAGTAATAAGTATAGTATTTGTCGTCCTATTGATCATATAAGCATAATATGGCTAATAATATGAGTTAGATTGATGATAATAAGAGTAATAAGTATAGTAATTGTCGTTCTATCGATCATATAAGCATAATATGGCTAATAATATCAGGTAGATTAATAATAATAAGAGTAATGAGTATAGTAATTGTAGTTCTATCGATCATATCTGCATAATATGGTT
>NW_027473986.1:0-40434 GCF_050947335.1 Megachile rotundata | reverse complement strand
ATCGATAGAACGACAATTACTATACTTATTACTCTTATTATTATCAATCTGACTCATATTATTAGCCATACTATGCTTATGTGATCTGTAGAACGACAATTACTATACTTATTACTCTTATTATTATCAATCTAACACATATTATGAGCCATACTATGCTTGTATGATCGATAGAACTACAATTTCTATACTTATTACTCTTATTATTATCAATCTAACTCATATTATTAGCCATATTATGCTTATGTGATCGATAGAACGACAATTACTATACTTATTACTCTTATTATTATCAATCTGACTCATATTATTAGCCATACTATGCTTATGTGATCTGTAGAACGACAATTACTATACTTATTACTCTTATTATTATCAATCTAACACATATTATGAGCCATACTATGCTTGTATGATCGATAGAACGACAATTACTATACTTATTACTCTTATTATTATCGACCTAACTCATATTATTAGCCATATTATGCTTATATGATCGATAGAACGACAATTACTATACTCATTGCTCTTATTATTATCAATTTAACTCATATTATTAGCCATATTGTACCTATATGATCGATAGAACGACAATTACTATACTTTTTACTCTTATTATTATCAATCTAACTCATATTATTAGTCATATTATGCTTATATGCTCGGTAGAACGATAATTACTATACTTATTACTCCTATTATTATCAATCTAACTCATATTATTCGCCATATTATGCTTATATGATCGATAGAACTACAATTAATATACTTATTACTCTTATTATTATCAATCTAACTCATATTATTAACCATATTATGCAGATATGATCGATAGAACAACAACTACTATACACATTACTCTTATTATTATCAATCTAACTCATATTATTAGCCATATTATGCTTATATGATCGATAGAACGACAATTACTATACTCACTACTCTTATTATTATCAATCTAACTCCTATTATTAGCCATATTATGCTTATGTGATCGATAGAACGACAATTACTATACTTATTACTCTTATTATTATCAATCTAACTCATATTATTAGCCATACTATGCTTATGTGATCTGTAGAACAACAATTACTATACTTATTACTCTTATTATTATCAATCTAACACATATTATGAGCCATACTATGCTTGTATGATCGATAGAACGACAATTACTATACTTATTAGTCTTATTATTATCAATCTAACTCATATTATTAGCCATATTATGCTTATATGATCGATAGAACGACAATTACAATACTTTTTACTCTTACTATTATCAATCTGACTGATATTATTAGCCATATTATGCTTATATGATCGATAGAACGACAATTACTATACTCATTACTCTTATTATTATCAATCTAACTCATATTATTAGCCATATTATACCTATATGATCGATAGAACGACAATTACTATACTTTTTACTCTTATTATTATCAATCTAACTCATATTATTAGTCATATTATGCTTATGTGATCTGTAGAACGACAATTACTATACTCATTACTCTTATTATTATCAATCTAACTCATATTATTAGACATACTATGCTTACATGATCGATAGAACGACAATTACTATACTTATTAGTCTTATTATTATCAATCTAACTCATATTATTAGCCATATTATGCTTATGTGATCGATAGAACGACAATTACTATACTTATTACTCTTATTATTATCAATCTGACTCATATTATTAGCCATACTATGCTTATGTGATCTGTAGAACGACAATTACTATACTTATTACTCTTATTATTATCAATCTAACACATATTATGAGCCATACTATGCTTGTATGATCGATAGAACTACAATTTCTATACTTATTACTCTTATTATTATCAATCTAACTCATATTATTAGCCATATTATGCTTATGTGATCGATAGAACGACAATTACTATACTTATTACTCTTATTATTATCAATCTGACTCATATTATTAGCCATACTATGCTTATGTGATCTGTAGAACGACAATTACTATACTTATTACTCTTATTATTATCAATCTAACACATATTATGAGCCATACTATGCTTGTATGATCGATAGAACGACAATTACTATACTTATTACTCTTATTATTATCGACCTAACTCATATTATTAGCCATATTATGCTTATATGATCGATAGAACGACAATTACTATACTCATTGCTCTTATTATTATCAATTTAACTCATATTATTAGCCATATTGTACCTATATGATCGATAGAACGACAATTACTATACTTTTTACTCTTATTGTTATCAATCTAACTCATATTATTAGCCATATTATGCTTATATGATCGATAGAACGACAATTACTATACTTATTACACTCAATATTATCAATCTAACTCATTTTATTAGCCATATTATGCTTTTATGATCGATAGAACGACCATTCCTATACTTATTAGTCTTATTATTATCAATCCAACCCATATTATTAGCCATATTATGCTTATATGATCGATAGAACGATAATTACTATACTCATTACTCTTATTATTATCAATCTAACTCATATTATTAGCCATATTATACCTATATGATCGATAGAACGACAATTACTATACTTTTTACTCTTATTATTATCAATCTAACTCATATTATTAGTCATATTATGCTTATATGATCGGTAGAACGATAATTACTATAGTTATTACTCCTATTATTATCAATCTAACTCATATTATTAGCCATATTATGCTTATATGATCGATAGAACTACAATTTCTATACTTATTACTCTTATTATTATCAATCTAACTCATATTATTAGCTATATTATGCTTATGTGATCGATAGAACGACAATTACTATACGTATTGCTCTTATTATTATCAATCTAACTCATATTATTAGCCATATTATGCTTATGTGATCTGTAGAACGACAATTACTATACTTATTACTCTTATTATTATCAATCTAACACATATTATGAGCCATACTATGCTTGTATGATCGATAGAACGACAATTACTATACTTATTACTCTTATTATCATCGACCTAACTCATATTATTAGCCATATTATGCTTATATGATCGATAGAACGACAATTACTATACTCATTGCTCTTATTATTATCAATTTAACTCATATTATTAGCCATATTGTACCTATACGATCGATAGAACGACAATTACTATACTTTTTACTCTTATTATTATCAATCTAACTCATATTATTAGTCATATTATGCTTATATGCTCGGTAGAACGATAATTACTATACTTATTACTCCTATTATTATCAATCTAACTCATATTATTCGCCATATTATGCTTATATGATCGATAGAACTACAATTACTATACTTATTACTCTTATTATTATCAATCTAACTCATATTGTTAACCATATTATGCAGATATGATCGATAGAACAACAACTACTATACACATTACTCTTATTATTATCAATCTAACTCATATTATTAGCCATATTATGCTTATATGATCGATAGAACGACAATTACTATACTCACTACTCTTATTATTATCAATCTAACTCCTATTATTAGCCATATTATGCTTATGTGATCGATAGAACGACAATTACTATACTTATTACTCTTATTAATATCAATCTAACTCATATTATTAGCCATACTATGCTTATGTGATCTGTAGAACGACAATTACTATACTTATTACTCTTATTATTATCAATCTAACACATATTATGAGCCATACTATGCTTGTATGATCGATAGAACGACAATTACTATACTTATTACTCTTATTATTATCAATCTAACTCATATTATTAGCCATACTATGCTTATGTGATCTGTAGAACAACAATTACTATACTTATTACTCTTATTATTATCAATCTAACACATATTATGAGCCATACTATGCTTGTATGATCGATAGAACGACAATTACTATACTTATTAGTCTTATTATTATCAATCTAACTCATATTATTAGCCATATTATGCTTATATGATCGATAGAACGACAATTACAATACTTTTTACTCTTACTATTATCAATCTGACTGATATTATTAGCCATATTATGCTTATATGATCGATAGAACGACAATTACTATACTCATTACTCTTATTATTATCAATCTAACTCATATTATTAGCCATATTATACCTATATGATCGATAGAACGACAATTACTATACTTTTTACTCTTATTATTATCAATCTAACTTATATTATTAGTCATATTATGCTTATGTGATCTGTAGAACGACAATCACTATACTCATTACTCTTATTATTATCAATCTAACTCATATTATTAGACATACTATGCTTACATGATCGATAGAACGACAATTACTATACTTATTAGTCTTATTATTATCAATCTAACTCATATTATTAGCCATATTATGCTTATATGATCGATAGAACGACAATTACTATACTTATTACTCTTATTATTATCAATCTAACTCATATTATTAACCATATTATGCTTATATGATCGATAGAACAACAATTACTATACTCATTACTCTTATTATTATCAATCTAACTCATATTATTAGCCATATTATACCTATATGATCGATAGAACGACAATTACTATACTTTTTACTCTTATTATTATCAATCTAACTCATATTATTAGTCATATTATGCTTATATGATCGGTAGAACGATATTTACTATAGTTATTACTCCTATTATTATCAATCTAACTCATATTATTAGCCATATTATGCTTATATGATCGATAGAACTACAATTTCTATACTTATTACTCTTATTATTATCAATCTAACTCATATTATTAGCCATATTATGCTTATGTGATCGATAGAACGACAATTACTATACGTATTGCTCTTATTATTATCAATCTAACTCATATTATTAGCCATATTATGCTTATGTGATCTGTAGAACGACAATTACTATACTCATGACTCTTATTATTATCCATCTAACTCATATTATTAGCCATATTATGCTTATGTGATCTGTAGAACGACAATTACTATACTTATTACTCTTATTATTATCAATCTAACTCATATTATTAGACATACTATGCTTATATGATCGATGGAACGACAGTTACTATACTTATTAGTCTTATTGTTATCAATCTAACTCATATTATTAGCCATATTATGCTTATATGATCGATAGAACGACAATTACTATACTTATTACACTCAATATTATCAATCTAACTCATTTTATTAGCCATATTATGCTTTTATGATCGATAGAACGACCATTCCTATACTTATTAGTCTTATTATTATCAATCCAACCCATATTATTAGCCATATTATGCTTATATGATCGATAGAACGATAATTACTATACTCATTACTCTTATTATTATCAATCTAACTCATATTATTAGCCATATTATACCTATATGATCGATAGAACGACAATTACTATACTTTTTACTCTTATTATTATCAATCTAACTCATATTATTAGACATATTATGCTTATATGATCGGTAGAACGATAATTACTATAGTTATTACTCCTATTATTATCAATCTAACTCATATTATTAGCCATATTATGCTTATATGATCGATAGAACTACAATTTCTATACTTATTACTCTTATTATTATCAATCTAACTCATATTATTAGCTATATTATGCTTATGTGATCGATAGAACGACAATTACTATACGTATTGCTCTTATTATTATCAATCTAACTCATATTATTAGCCATATTATGCTTATGTGATCTGTAGAACGACAATTACTATACTTATTACTCTTATTATTATCAATCTAACACATATTATGAGCCATACTATGCTTGTATGATCGATAGAACGACAATTACTATACTTATTACTCTTATTATCATCGACCTAACTCATATTATTAGCCATATTATGCTTATGTGATCGATAGAACGACAATTACTATACGTATTGCTCTTATTATTATCAATCTAACTCATATTATTAGCCATATTATGCTTATGTGATCTGTAGAACGACAATTACTATACTCATGACTCTTATTATTATCCATCTAACTCATATTATTAGCCATATTATGCTTATGTGATCTGTAGAACGACAATTACTATACTTATTACTCTTATTATTATCAATCTAACTCATATTATTAGACATACTATGCTTATATGATCGATGGAACGACAGTTACTATACTTATTAGTCTTATTGTTATCAATCTAACTCATATTATTAGCCATATTATGCTTATATGATCGATAGAACGACAATTACTATACTTATTACACTCAATATTATCAATCTAACTCATTTTATTAGCCATATTATGCTTTTATGATCGATAGAACGACCATTCCTATACTTATTAGTCTTATTATTATCAATCCAACCCATATTATTAGCCATATTATGCTTATATGATCGATAGAACGATAATTACTATACTCATTACTCTTATTATTATCAATCTAACTCATATTATTAGCCATATTATACCTATATGATCGATAGAACGACAATTACTATACTTTTTACTCTTATTATTATCAATCTAACTCATATTATTAGACATACTATGCTTATATGATCGATGGAACGACAGTTACTATACTTATTAGTCTTATTGTTATCAATCTAACTCATATTATTAGCCATATTATGCTTATATGATCGATAGAACGACAATTACTATACGTATTGCTCTTATTATTATCAATCTAACTCATATTATTAGCCATATTATGCTTATGTGATCTGTAGAACGACAATTACTATACTTATTACTCTTATTATTATCAATCTAACACATATTATGAGCCATACTATGCTTGTATGATCGATAGAACGACAATTACTATACTTATTACTCTTATTATCATCGACCTAACTCATATTATTAGCCATATTATGCTTATGTGATCGATAGAACGACAATTACTATACGTATTGCTCTTATTATTATCAATCTAACTCATATTATTAGCCATATTATGCTTATGTGATCTGTAGAACGACAATTACTATACTCATGACTCTTATTATTATCCATCTAACTCATATTATTAGCCATATTATGCTTATGTGATCTGTAGAACGACAATTACTATACTTATTACTCTTATTATTATCAATCTAACTCATATTATTAGACATACTATGCTTATATGATCGATGGAACGACAGTTACTATACTTATTAGTCTTATTGTTATCAATCTAACTCATATTATTAGCCATATTATGCTTATATGATCGATAGAACGACAATTACTATACTTATTACACTCAATATTATCAATCTAACTCATTTTATTAGCCATATTATGCTTTTATGATCGATAGAACGACCATTCCTATACTTATTAGTCTTATTATTATCAATCCAACCCATATTATTAGCCATATTATGCTTATATGATCGATAGAACGATAATTACTATACTCATTACTCTTATTATTATCAATCTAACTCATATTATTAGCCATATTATACCTATATGATCGATAGAACGACAATTACTATACTTTTTACTCTTATTATTATCAATCTAACTCATATTATTAGACATACTATGCTTATATGATCGATGGAACGACAGTTACTATACTTATTAGTCTTATTGTTATCAATCTAACTCATATTATTAGCCATATTATGCTTATATGATCGATAGAACGACAATTACTATACTTATTACACTCAATATTATCAATCTAACTCATTTTATTAGCCATATTATGCTTTTATGATCGATAGAACGACCATTCCTATACTTATTAGTCTTATTATTATCAATCCAACCCATATTATTAGCCATATTATGCTTATATGATCGATAGAACGATAATTACTATACTCATTACTCTTATTATTATCAATCTAACTCATATTATTAGCCATATTATACCTATATGATCGATAGAACGACAATTACTATACTTTTTACTCTTATTATTATCAATCTAACTCATATTATTAGTCATATTATGCTTATATGATCGGTAGAACGATAATTACTATAGTTATTACTCCTATTATTATCAATCTAACTCATATTATTAGCCATATTATGCTTATATGATCGATAGAACTACAATTTCTATACTTATTACTCTTATTATTATCAATCTAACTCATATTATTAGCTATATTATGCTTATGTGATCGATAGAACGACAATTACTATACGTATTGCTCTTATTATTATCAATCTAACTCATATTATTAGCCATATTATGCTTATGTGATCTGTAGAACGACAATTACTATACTTATTACTCTTATTATTATCAATCTAACACATATTATGAGCCATACTATGCTTGTATGATCGATAGAACGACAATTACTATACTTATTACTCTTATTATCATCGACCTAACTCATATTATTAGCCATATTATGCTTATATGATCGATAGAACGACAATTACTATACTCATTGCTCTTATTATTATCAATTTAACTCATATTATTAGCCATATTGTACCTATACGATCGATAGAACGACAATTACTATACTTTTTACTCTTATTATTATCAATCTAACTCATATTATTAGTCATATTATGCTTATATGCTCGGTAGAACGATAATTACTATACTTATTACTCCTATTATTATCAATCTAACTCATATTATTCGCCATATTATGCTTATATGATCGATAGAACTACAATTACTATACTTATTACTCTTATTATTATCAATCTAACTCATATTGTTAACCATATTATGCAGATATGATCGATAGAACAACAACTACTATACACATTACTCTTATTATTATCAATCTAACTCATATTATTAGCCATATTATGCTTATATGATCGATAGAACGACAATTACTATACTCACTACTCTTATTATTATCAATCTAACTCCTATTATTAGCCATATTATGCTTATGTGATCGATAGAACGACAATTACTATACTTATTACTCTTATTAATATCAATCTAACTCATATTATTAGCCATACTATGCTTATGTGATCTGTAGAACGACAATTACTATACTTATTACTCTTATTATTATCAATCTAACACATATTATGAGCCATACTATGCTTGTATGATCGATAGAACGACAATTACTATACTTATTAGTCTTATTATTATCAATCTAACTCATATTATTAGCCATATTATGCTTATATGATCGATAGAACGACAATTACTATACTTATTACTCTTATTATTATCAATCTAACTCATATTATTAACCATATTATGCTTATATGATCGATAGAACAACAATTACTATACTTATTAGTCTTATTATTATCAATCCAGCCCATATTATTAGCCATATTATGCTTATATGATCGATAGAACGACAATTAATATACTTTTTACTCTTATTATTATCAATCTAACTCATATTGTTAACCATATTATGCAGATATGATCGATAGAACGACAATTACTATACTTATTACTCTTACTATTATCAATCTGACTGATATTATTAGCCATATTATGCTTATATGATCGATAGAACGACAATTACTATACTCATTACTCTTATTATTATCAATCTAACTCATATTATTAGCCATATTATACCTATATGATCGATAGAACGACAATTACTACACTTTTTGCTCTTATTATTATCAATCTAACTCATATTATTAGTCATATTATGCTTATATGATCGGTAGAACGATAATTACTATAGTTATTACTCCTATTATTATCAATCTAACTCATATTATTAGCCATACTATGCTTATGTGATCTGTAGAACGACAATTACTATACTTATTACTCTTATTATTATCAATCTAACTCATATTATTAGCCATATTATGCTTATGTGATCGATAGAACGACAATTACTATACGTATTGCTCTTATTATTATCAATCTAACTCATATTATTAGCCATATTATGCTTATGTGATCTGTAGAACGACAATTACTATACTCATGACTCTTATTATTATCAGTCTAACTCATATTATTAGCCACATTATGCTTATGTGATCTGTAGAACCACAATTACTATACTTATTACTCTTATTATTATCAATCTAACTCATATTATTAGACATACTATGCTTATATGATCGATAGAACGACAATTACTATACTTGTTAGTCTTATTATTATCAATCTAACTCATATTATTAGCCATATTATGCTTATATGATCGATAGAACGACAATTACTATACTTATTACTCTTATTATTATCAATCTAACTCATATTATTAACCATATTATGCTTATATGATCGATAGAACAACAATTACTATACTTATTAGTCTTATTATTATCAATCCAACCCATATTATTAGCCATATTATGCTTATATGATCGATAGAACGACAATTAATATACTTTTTACTCTTATTATTATCAATCTAACTCATATTATTAACCATATTATGCAGATATGATCGATAGAACGACAATTACTATACTTATTACTCTTACTATTATCAATCTGACTGATATTATTAGCCATATTATGCTTATATCATCGATAGAACGACAATTACTATACTCATTACTCTTATTATTATCAATCTAACTCATATTATTAGCCATATTATACCTATATGATCGATAGAACGACAATTACTATACTTTTTACTCTTATTATTATCAATCTAACTCATATTATTAGTCATATTATGCTTATATGATCGGTAGAACGATAATTACTATAGTTATTACTCCTATTATTATCAATCTAACTCATATTATTAGCCATATTATGCTTATATGATCGATAGAACTACAATTTCTATACTTATTACTCTTATTATTATCAATCTAACTCATATTATTAGCCATATTATGCTTATGTGATCGATAGAACGACAATTACTATACGTATTGCTCTTATTATTATCAATCTAACTCATATTATTAGCCATATTATGCTTATGTGATCTGTAGAACGACAATTACTATACTCATGACTCTTATTATTATCAATCTAACTCATATTATTAGCCATATTATGCTTATGTGATCTGTAGAACGACAATTACTATACTTATTACTCTTATTATTATCAATCTAACTCATATTATTAGACATACTATGCTTATATGATCGATAGAACGACAGTTACTATACTTACTAGTCTTATTATTATCAATCTAACTCATATTATTAGCCATATTATGCTTATATGATCGATAGAACGACAATTACTATACTTATTACACTCAATATTATCAATCTAACTCATTTTATTAGCCATATTATGCTTTTATGATCGATAGAACGACCATTCCTATACTTATTAGTCTTATTATTATCAATCCAACCCATATTATTAGCCATATTATGCTTATATGATCGATACAACGACAATTAATATACTTTTTACTCTTATTATTATCAATCTAACTCATATTATTAACCATATTATGCAGATATGATCGATAGAACGACAATTACTATACTTATTACTCTTACTATTATCAATCTGACTGATATTATTAGCCATATTATGCTTATATGATCGATAGAACGATAATTACTATACTCATTACTCTTATTATTATCAATCTAACTCATATTATTAGCCATATTATACCTATATGATCGATAGAACGACAATTACTATACTTTTTACTCTTATTATTATCAATCTAACTCATATTATTAGTCATATTATGCTTATATGATCGGTAGAACGATAATTACTATAGTTATTACACCTATTATTATCAATCTAACTCATATTATTAGCCATATTATGCTTATATGATCGATAGAACGACAATTACTATACGTATTGCTCTTATTATTATCAATCTAACTCATATTATTAGCCATATTATGCTTATGTGATCTGTAGAACGACAATTACTATACTTATTACTCTTATTATTATCAATCTAACACATATTATGAGCCATACTATGCTTGTATGATCGATAGAACGACAATTACTATACTTATTACTCTTATTATCATCGACCTAACTCATATTATTAGCCATATTATGCTTATATGATCGATAGAACGACAATTACTATACTCATTGCTCTTATTATTATCAATTTAACTCATATTATTAGCCATATTGTACCTATACGATCGATAGAACGACAATTACTATACTTTTTACTCTTATTATTATCAATCTAACTCATATTATTAGTCATATTATGCTTATATGCTCGGTAGAACGATAATTACTATACTTATTACTCCTATTATTATCAATCTAACTCATATTATTCGCCATATTATGCTTATATGATCGATAGAACTACAATTACTATACTTATTACTCTTATTATTATCAATCTAACTCATATTGTTAACCATATTATGCAGATATGATCGATAGAACAACAACTACTATACACATTACTCTTATTATTATCAATCTAACTCATATTATTAGCCATATTATGCTTATATGATCGATAGAACGACAATTACTATACTCACTACTCTTATTATTATCAATCTAACTCCTATTATTAGCCATATTATGCTTATGTGATCGATAGAACGACAATTACTATACTTATTACTCTTATTAATATCAATCTAACTCATATTATTAGCCATACTATGCTTATGTGATCTGTAGAACGACAATTACTATACTCATGACTCTTATTATTATCAATCTAACTCATATTATTAGCCATATTATGCTTATGTGATCTGTAGAACGACAATTACTATACTTATTACTCTTATTATTATCAATCTAACTCATATTATTAGACATACTATGCTTATATGATCGATAGAACGACAGTTACTATACTTACTAGTCTTATTATTATCAATCTAACTCATATTATTAGCCATATTATGCTTATATGATCGATAGAACGACAATTACTATACTTATTACACTCAATATTATCAATCTAACTCATTTTATTAGCCATATTATGCTTTTATGATCGATAGAACGACCATTCCTATACTTATTAGTCTTATTATTATCAATCCAACCCATATTATTAGCCATATTATGCTTATATGATCGATACAACGACAATTAATATACTTTTTACTCTTATTATTATCAATCTAACTCATATTATTAACCATATTATGCAGATATGATCGATAGAACGACAATTACTATACTTATTACTCTTACTATTATCAATCTGACTGATATTATTAGCCATATTATGCTTATATGATCGATAGAACGATAATTACTATACTCATTACTCTTATTATTATCAATCTAACTCATATTATTAGCCATATTATACCTATATGATCGATAGAACGACAATTACTATACTTTTTACTCTTATTATTATCAATCTAACTCATATTATTAGTCATATTATGCTTATATGATCGGTAGAACGATAATTACTATAGTTATTACACCTATTATTATCAATCTAACTCATATTATTAGCCATATTATGCTTATATGATCGATAGAACGACAATTACTATACGTATTGCTCTTATTATTATCAATCTAACTCATATTATTAGCCATATTATGCTTATGTGATCTGTAGAACGACAATTACTATACTTATTACTCTTATTATTATCAATCTAACACATATTATGAGCCATACTATGCTTGTATGATCGATAGAACGACAATTACTATACTTATTACTCTTATTATCATCGACCTAACTCATATTATTAGCCATATTATGCTTATATGATCGATAGAACGACAATTACTATACTCATTGCTCTTATTATTATCAATTTAACTCATATTATTAGCCATATTGTACCTATACGATCGATAGAACGACAATTACTATACTTTTTACTCTTATTATTATCAATCTAACTCATATTATTAGTCATATTATGCTTATATGCTCGGTAGAACGATAATTACTATACTTATTACTCCTATTATTATCAATCTAACTCATATTATTCGCCATATTATGCTTATATGATCGATAGAACTACAATTACTATACTTATTACTCTTATTATTATCAATCTAACTCATATTGTTAACCATATTATGCAGATATGATCGATAGAACAACAACTACTATACACATTACTCTTATTATTATCAATCTAACTCATATTATTAGCCATATTATGCTTATATGATCGATAGAACGACAATTACTATACTCACTACTCTTATTATTATCAATCTAACTCCTATTATTAGCCATATTATGCTTATGTGATCGATAGAACGACAATTACTATACTTATTACTCTTATTAATATCAATCTAACTCATATTATTAGCCATACTATGCTTATGTGATCTGTAGAACGACAATTACTATACTTATTACTCTTATTATTATCAATCTAACACATATTATGAGCCATACTATGCTTGTATGATCGATAGAACGACAATTACTATACTTATTAGTCTTATTATTATCAATCTAACTCATATTATTAGCCATATTATGCTTATATGATCGATAGAACGACAATTACTATACTTATTACTCTTATTATTATCAATCTAACTCATATTATTAACCATATTATGCTTATATGATCGATAGAACATCAATTACTATACTTATTAGTCTTATTATTATCAATCCAGCCCATATTATTAGCCATATTATGCTTATATGATCGATAGAACGACAATTAATATACTTTTTACTCTTATTATTATCAATCTAACTCATATTATTAACCATATTATGCAGATATGATCGATAGAACGACAATTACTATACTTATTACTCTTACTATTATCAATCTGACTGATATTATTAGCCATATTATGCTTATATGATCGATAGAACGACAATTACTATACGTATTGCTCTTATTATTATCAATCTAACTCATATTATTAGCCATATTATGCTTATGTGATCTGTAGAACGACAATTACTATACTCATGACTCTTATTATTATCAATCTAACTCATATTATTAGCCATATTATGCTTATGTGATCTGTAGAACGACAATTACTATACTTATTACTCTTATTATTATCAATCTAACTCATATTATTAGACATACTATGCTTACATGATCGATAGAACGACAATTACTATACTTATAAGTCTTATTATTATCAATCTAACTCATATTATTAGCCATATTATGCTTATATGATCGATAGAACGACAATTACTATAGTTATTACTCCTATTATTATCAATCTAACTCATATTATTAGCCATATTATGCTTATATGATCGATAGAACTACAATTTCTATACTTATTACTCTTATTATTATCCATCTAACTCATATTATTAGCCATATTATGCAGATATGATCGATAGAACGACAATTACTATGCCCACTACTCTTAGTATTATCAATCTAACTCATATTATTAGCCATATTATGCTTATGTGATCGATAGAACGACAATTACTATACTCATTACTCTTATTATTATCAATCTAACTCATATTATTAGCCATATTATACCTATATGATCGATAGAACGACAATTACTATACTTTTTACTCTTATTGTTATCAATCTAACTCATATCATTAGTCATATTATGCTTATATGATCGGTAGAACGATAATTACTATACTTATTACTCTTATTATTATCAATCTAACTCATATTATTAGCCATATTATGCTTATGTGATCTGTAGAACGACAATTACTATACTTATTACTCTTATTATTATCAATCTAACTCATATTATTAGCCATACTATGCTTATATGATCGATAGAACGACAATTACTACACTTATTAGTCTCATTATTATCAATCTAACTCATATTATTAGTCATATTATGCTTATATGATCGATAGAACGACAATTACTATACTCACTACTCTTATTATTATCGACCTAACTCATATTATTAGCCATATTATGCTTATATGATCGATAGAACGACAATTACTATACTCATTACTCTTATTATTATCAATCTAACTCATATTATTAGCCATATTATGCTTATGTGATCTGTAGAACGACAATTACTATACTTATTACTCTTATTATTATCAATCTAACTCATATTATTAGACATACTATGCTTATATGATCGATAGAACGACAATTACTATACTTATTAGTCTTATTATTATCAATCCAACCAATATTATTAGCCATATTATGCTTATATGATCGATAGAACGATAATTACTATACTCATTACTCGTATTATTATCAATCTAACTCATATTATTAGCCATATTATACCTATATGATCGATAGAACGACAATTACTATACTTTTTACTCTTATTATTATCAATCTAACTCATATTATTAGTCATATTATGCTTATGTGATCTGTAGAACGACAATTACTATACTCATTACTCTTATTATTATCAATCTAACTCATATTATTAGCCATATTATGCTTATGTGATCTGTAGAACGACAATTACTATACTTATTACTCTTATTATTATCAATCTAACTCATATTATTAGACATACTATGCTTATATGATCGATAGAACGACAATTACTATACTTATTAGTCTTATTATTATCAATCTAACTCATATTATTAGTCATATTATGCTTATATGATCGGTAGGACGATAATTACTATAGTTATTACTCCTCTTATTATCAATCTAACTCATATTATTAGCCATATTATGCTTATATGATCGATAGAACTACAATTTCTATACTTATTACTCTTATTATTATCAAACTAACTCATATTATTAGTCATATTATGCTTATATGATCGGTAGGACGATAATTACTATAGTTATTACTCCTCTTATTATCAATCTAACTCATATTATTAGCCATATTATGCTTATATGATCGATAGAACTACAATTTCTATACTTATTACTCTTATTATTATCAATCTAACTCATATTATTAGCCATATTATGCTTATGTGGTCGATAGAACGACAATTACTATACTTATTACTCTTATGATTATCAATATAACTCATATTATTAGCCATATTATGCTTATGTGATCTGTAGAACGACAATTACTATACTTATTACTCTTATTATTATCAATCTAACACATATTATGAGCCATACTATGCTTGTATGATCGATAGAACGACAATTACTATACTTATTAGTCTTATTATTATCAATCTAACTCATATTATTAGCCATATTATGCTTATATTATCGATAGAACGACAATTAATATACTTTTTACTCTTATTATTATCAATCTAACTCATATTATTAACCATATTATGCAGATATGATCGATAGAACGACAATTACTATGCCCACTACTCTTAGTATTATCAATCTAACTCATATTATTAGCCATATTATGCTTATGTGATCGATAGAACGACAATTACTATACTCATTACTCTTATTATTATCAATCTAACTCAAATTATTAGCCATATTATACCTATATGATCGATAGAACGACAATTACTATACTTTTTACTCTTATTGTTATCAATCTAACTCATATCATTAGTCATATTATGCTTATATGATCGGGAGAACGATAATTACTATACTTATTACTCCTATTATTATCAATCTAACTCATACTATTAGCCATATTATGCTTATATGATCGATAGAACTACAATTTCTATACTTATTACTCTTATTATTATCAATCTAACGTATATTATTAGCCATATTATGCTTATATGATCGATAGAACGACAATTACTATACTTATTTCTCTTACTATTATCAATCTGACTGATATTATTAGCCATATTATGCTTATATGATCGGTAGAACGATAATTACTATACTTTTTACTCTTATTATTATCAATCTAACTCATATTATTAGCCATATTATACCTATATGATCGATAGAACGACAATTACTATACTTATTACTCTTATTATTATCAATCTAACTCATATTATTAGCCATATTATGCTTATATGATCCATAGAACGACAATTACTATACTTTTTACTCTTATTATTATTAATCTAACTCATATTATTAGCCATATTATGCTTATATGATCGATAGAACGACAATTACTATACGTATTGCTCTTATTATTATCAATCTAACTCATATTATTAACCATATTATGCAGATATGATCGATAGAACGACAATTACTATACTTATTTCTCTTACTATTATCAATCTGACTGATATTATTAGCCATATTATGCTTATATGATCGGTAGAACGATAATTACTATACTTTTTACTCTTATTATTATCAATCTAACTCATATTATTAGCCATATTATACCTATATGATCGATAGAACGACAATTACTATACGCATTACTCTTATTATTATCAATCTAACTCATATTATTAGCCATATTATACCTATATGATCGATAGAACGACAATTACTATACTTTTTACTCTTATTATTATCAATCTAACTCATATTATTAGTCATATTATGCTTATATGATCGGTAGAACGATAATTACTATAGTTATTACTCCTATTATTATCAATCTAACTCATATTATTAGCCATATTATGCTTATATGAACGATAGAACTACAATTTCTATACTTATTACTCTTATTATTATCAATTTAACTCATATTATTAGCCATATTATGCTTATGTGATCGATAGAACGACAATTACTATACGTATTGCTCTTATTATTATCAATCTAACTCATATTATTAGCCATATTATGCTTATGTGATCTGTAGAACGACAATTACTATACTTATTACTCTTATTATTATCAATCTAACACATATTATGAGCCATACTATGCTTGTATGATCGATAGAACGACAATTACTATACTTATTAGTCTTATTATTATCAATCTAACTCATATTATTAGCCATATTATGCTTATATTATCGATAGAACGACAATTAATATACTTTTTACTCTTATTATTATCAATCTAACTCATATTATTAACCATATTATGCAGATATGATCGATAGAACGACAATTACTATGCCCACTACTCTTAGTATTATCAATCTAACTCATATTATTAGCCATATTATGCTTATGTGATCGATAGAACGACAATTACTATACTCATTACTCGTATTATTATCAATCTAACTCAAATTATTAGCCATATTATACCTATATGATCGATAGAACGACAATTACTATACTTTTTACTCTTATTGTTATCAATCTAACTCATATCATTTGTCATATTATGCTTATATGATCGGTAGAACGATAATTACTATACTTATTACTCCTATTATTATCAATCTAACTCATACTATTAGCCATATTATGCTTATATGATCGATAGAACTACAATTTCTATACTTATTACTCTTATTGTTATCAATCTAACGTATATTATTAGCCATATTATGCTTATATGATCGATAGAACGACAATTACTATACTTATTTCTCTTACTATTATCAATCTGACTGATATTATTAGCCATATTATGCTTATATGATCGGTAGAACGATAATTACGATACTTTTTACTCTTATTATTATCAATCTAACTCATATTATTAGCCATATTATGCTTATATGATCCATAGAACGACAATTACTATACTTTTTACTCTTATTATTATTAATCTAACTCATATTATTAGCCATATTATGCTTATATGATCGATAGAACGACAATTACTATACGTATTGCTCTTATTATTATCAATCTAACTCATATTATTAGCCATATTATGCTTATATGATCGATAGAACTACAATTTCTATACTTATTACTCTTATTATTATCAATCTAACTCATATTATTAGCTATATTATGCTTATGTGATCTGTAGAACGACAATTACTATACTTATTACTCTTATTATTATCAATCTAACACATATTATGAGCCATACTATACCTATATGATCGATAGAACGACAATTACTATACTTTTTACTCTTATTGTTATCAATCTAACTCATATCATTAGTCATATTATGCTTATATGATCGGTAGAACGATAATTACTATACTTATTACTCCTATTATTATCAATCTAACTCATACTATTAGCCATATTATGCTTATATGATCGATAGAACTACAATAACTATACATATTACTCTTATTATTATCAATCTAACTCATATTATTAGCCATATTATGCTTATGTGATCTGTAGAACGACAATTACTACACTTATTTCACTCACTCTTATCAGTCTAACTCATATTATTAGCCATATTATGCTTATATGATCGGTAGAACGATAATTACTATACTTTTTACTCTTATTATTATCAATCTAACTCATATTATTAGCCATATTATACCTATATGATCGATAGAACGACAATTACTATACTTACTACTCTTATTATTATCAATCTAACTCATATTATTAGCCATATTATGCTTATATGATCCATAGAACGACAATCACTATACTTTTTACTCTTATTATTATTAATCTAACTCATATTATTAGCCATATTATGCTTATATGATCGATAGAACGACAATTACTATACGTATTGCTCTTATTATTATCAATTTAACTCATATTATTAGCCATATTATGCTTATATGATCGGTAGAACGATAATTACTATACTTTTTACTCTTATTATTATCAATCCAACCCATAATATTAGCCATATTATGCTCATATGATCGATAGAACGACAATTACTATACTTTTTACTCTTATTATTATCAATCTAACTCATATTATTAACCATATTATGCAGATATGATCGATAGAACGACAATTACTATACTTATTTCTCTTACTATTATCAATCTGACTGATATTATTAGCCATATTATGCTTATATGATCGGTAGAACGATAAATACTATACTTTTTACTCTTATTATTATCAATCTAACTCATATTATTAGCCATATTATACCTATATGATCGATAGAACGACAATTACTATACGCATTACTCTTATTATTATCAATCTAACTCATATTATTAGCCATATTATACCTATATGATCGATAGAACGACAATTACTATACTTTTTACTCTTATTATTATCAATCTAACTCATATTATTAGTCATATTATGCTTATATGATCGGTAGAACGATAATTACTATAGTTATTACTCCTATTATTATCAATCTAACTCATATTATTAGCCATATTATGCTTATATGATCGATAGAACTACAATTTCTATACTTATTACTCTTATTATTATCAATCTAACTCATATTATTAGCCATATTATGCTTATGTGATCGATAGAACGACAATTACTATACGTATTGCTCTTATTATTATCAATCTAACTCATATTATTAGCCATATTATGCTTATGTGATCTGTAGAACGACAATTACTATACTCATGACTCTTATTATTATCAATCTAACTCATATTATTAGCCATATTATGCTTATGTGATCTGTAGAACGACATTTACTATACTTATTACTCTTATTATTATCAATCTAACTCATACTATTAGACATACTATGCTTATATGATCGATAGAACAACAATTACTATACTTATTAGTCTTATTATTATCAATCTAACTCATATTATTAGTCATATTATGCTTATATGATCGGTAGGACGATAATTACTATAGTTATTACTCCTCTTATTATCAATCTAACTCATATTATTAGCCATATTATGCTTATATGATCGATAGAACTACAATTTCTATACTTATTACTCTTATTATTATCAATCTAACTCATATTATTAGCCATATTATGCTTATGTGGTCGATAGAACGACAATTACTCTACTTATTACTCTTATGATTATCAATCTAACTCATATTATTAGCCATATTATGCTTATGTGATCTGTAGAACGACAATTACTATACTTATTACTCTTATTATTATCAATCTAACACATATTATGAGCCATACTATGCTTGTATGATCGATAGAACGACAATTACTATACTTACTACTCTTATTATTATCAATCTAACTCATATTATTAGCCATATTATGCTTATATGATCCATAGAACGACAATTACTATACTTTTTACTCTTATTATTATTAATCTAGCTCATATTATTAGCCATATTATGCTTATATGATCGATAGAACGACAATTACTATACGTATTGCTCTTATTATTATCAATCTAACTCATATTATTAGCCATATTATGCTTATATGATCGATAGAACTACAATTTCTATACTTATTACTCTTATTATTATCAATCTAACTCATATTATTAGCCATATTATGCTTATGTGATCTGTAGAACGACAATTACTATACTTATTACTCTTATTATTATCAATCTAACACATATTATGAGCCATACTATGCTTGTATGATCGATAGAACGACAATTACTATACTTATTAGTCTTATTATTATCAATCTAACTCATATTATTAGCCATATTATTCTTATATGATCGATAGAACGACAATTACAATACTTTTTACTCTTATTATTATTAATCTAACTCATATTATTAGCCATATTATGCTTATATGGTCGATAGAACGACAATTACTATACTTATTACACTCACTGTTATCAATCTAACTCATACTATTAACTATATTATGCAAATATGATCGATAGAGCGACAATTACTATACTAATTACTCTTATTATTATCGACCTAACTCATATTATTAGCCATATTATGCTTATATGATCGATAGAACGACAATTACTATACTCATTACTCTTATTATTATCAATTTAACTCATATTATTAGCCATATTGTACCTATATGATCGATAGAACGACAATTACTATACTTTTTACTCTTATTATTATCAATCTAACTCATATTATTAGTCATATTATGCTTATATGATCGGTAGAACGATAATTACTCTACTTATTACTCCTATTATTATCAATCTAACTCATATTGTTCGCCATATTATGCTTATATGATCGATAGAACGACAATTACTATACGTATTGCTCTTATTATTATCAATCTAACTCATATTATTAACCATATTATGCAGATATGATCGATAGAACAGCAACTACTATACACATTACTCTTATTATTATCAATCAAACTCATATTATTAGCCATATTATGCTTATGTGATCTGTGGAACGACAATTACTATACTCATTACTCTTATTATTATCAATCTAACTCATATTATTAGCCATATTATGCTTATGTGATCTGTAGAACGACAATTACTATACTTATTACTCTTATTATTATCAATCTAACACATATTATGAGCCATACTATGCTTGTATGATCGATAGAACGACAATTACTATACTTATTAGTCTTATTATTATCAATCTAACTCATATTATTAGCCCTATTATGCTTATATGATCGATAGAACGACAATTACAATACTTTTTACTCTTATTATTATTAATCTAACTCATATTATTAGCCATATTATGCTTATATGCTCGATACAACGACAATTACTATACTTAGTACACTCACTGTTATAAATCTAACTCATACTATTAACTATATTATGCAAATATGATCGATAGAGCGACAATTACTATACTAATTACTCTTATTATTATCGACCTGACTCATATTATTAGCCATATTATGCTTATATGATCGATAGAACGACAATTACTATACTCATTACTCTTATTATTATCAATCTAACTCATATTATTAGCCATATTATGCTTATGTGATCTGTAGAACGACAATTACTATACTTATTACTCTTATTATTATCAATCTAACACATATTATGAGCCATACTATGCTTGTATGATCGATAGAACGACAATTACTATACTTATTAGTCTTATTATTATCAATCTAACTCATATTATTAGCCCTATTATGCTTATATGATCGATAGAACGACAATTACAATACTTTTTACTCTTATTATTATTAATCTAACTCATATTATTAGCCATATTATGCTTATATGCTCGATACAACGACAATTACTATACTTAGTACACTCACTGTTATCAATCTAACTCATACTATTAACTATATTATGCAAATATGATCGATAGAGCGACAATTACTATACTAATTACTCTTATTATTATCGACCTGACTCATATTATTAGCCATATTATGCTTATATGATCGATAGAACGACAATTACTATACTTTTTACTCTTATTATTATCAATCTAACTCATATTATTAGTTATATTATGCCTATATGATCGGTAGAACGATAATTACTATACTTATTACTCTTATTATTATCAATCTAACTCATATTATTAGCCATATTATGCTTATATGATCGATAGAACGACAATTACTATACTCACTACTCTTATTATTATCAATCTAACTCCTATTATTAGCCATATTATGCTTATGTGATCGATAGAACGACAATTACTATACTTATTACTCTTATGATTATCAATCTAACTCATATTATTAGCCATATTATGCTTATGTGATCGATAGAACGACAATTACTATACGTATTGCTCTTATTATTATCAATCTAACTCATATTATTAACCATATTATGCAGATATGATCGATAGAACAGCAACTGCTATACACATTACTCTTATTATTATCAATCAAACTCATATTATTAGCCATATTATGCTTATGTGATCTGTAGAACGACAATTACTATACTCATTACTCTTATTATTATCAATCTAACTCATATTATTAGCCATATTATGCTTATGTGATATGTAGAACGACAATTACTATACTTATTACTCTTATTATTATCAATCTAACTCATATTATTAGACATACTATGCTTACATGATCGATAGAACGACAATTACTATACTTATTAGTCTTATTATTATCAATCTAACTCATATTATTAGCCATATTATGCTTATATGATCGATAGAACGACAATTACTATACTTATTACTCTTATTATTATCGACCTAACTCATATTAATAGCCATATTATGCTTATGTGATCTGTAGAACGACAATTACTACACTTATTACTCTTATTATTATCAATCTAACACATATCATGAGCCATACTATGCTTGTATGATCGATAGAACGACAATTACTATACTTATTAGTCTTATTATTATCAATGTAACTCATATTATTAGCCATATTATGCTTATATGATCCATAGAACGACAATTACTATACTTGTTACTCTTATTATTATTAATCTAACTCATATTATTAGCCATATTATGCTTATATGATCGATAGAACGACAATTACTATACGTATTGCTCTTATTATTATCAATTTAACTCATATTATTAGCCATATTATGCTTATATGATCGGTAGAACGATAATTACTATACTTTTTACTCTTATTATTATCAATCCACCCCATATTATTAGCCATATTATGCTCATATGATCGATAGAACGACAATTACTATACTTTTTACTCTTATTATTATCAATCTAACTCATATTATTAACCATATTATGCAGATATGATCGATAGAACGACAATTACTATACTTATTTCTCTTACTATTATCAATCTGACTGATATTATTAGCCATATTATGCTTATATGATCGGTAGAACGATAATTACTATACTTTTTACTCTTATTATTATCAATCTAACTCATATTATTAGCCATATTATACCTATATGATCGATAGAACGACAATTACTATACGCATTACTCTTATTATTATCAATCTAACTCATATTATTAGCCATATTATACCTATATGATCGATAGAACGACAATTACTATACTTTTTACTCTTATTATTATCAATCTAACTCATATTATTAGTCATATTATGCTTATATGATCGGTAGAACGATAATTACTATAGTTATTACTCCTATTATTATCAATCTAACTCATATTATTAGCCATATTATGCTTATATGATCGATAGAACTACAATTTCTATACTTATTACTCTTATTATTATCAATCTAACTCATATTATTAGCCATATTATGCTTATGTGATCGATAGAACGACAATTACTATACGTATTGCTCTTATTATTATCAATCTAACTCATATTATTAGCCATATTATGCTTATGTGATCTGTAGAACGACAATTACTATACTTATTACTCTTATTATTATCAATCTAACTCATATTATTAGACATACTATGCTTATATGATCGATAGAACAACAATTACTATACTTATTAGTCTTATTGTTATCAATCCAACCAATATTATTAGCCATATTATGCTTATATGTTCGATAGAACGACAATTAATATACTTTTTACTCTTATTATTATCAATCTAACTCATATTATTAACCATATTATGCAGATATGATCGATAGAACGACAATTACTATACTTATTAGTCTTATTATTATCAATCTAACTCATATTAATAGCCATATTATGCTTATGTGATCTGTAGAACGACAATTACTATACTTATTACTCTTATTATTATCAATCTAACTCATATTATTAGCCATATTATGCTTATATGATCGATAGAACGACAATTACTATTCTTATTACACTCACTGTTATCAATCTAACTCATACTATTAACTATATTATGCAAATATGATCGATAGAACGACAATTACTATACTTATTACTCTCATTATTATCGACCTGACTCATATTATTTGCCATATTATGCTTATATGATCGATAGAACGACAATTACTATACTCATTACTCTTATTATTATCAATCTAACTCATATTATTAGCCATATTATGCTTATGTGATCTGTAGAACGACAATTACTATACTTATTACTCTTACTATTATCAATCTAACATATATTATGAGCCATACTCTAGTTGTATGATCGATAGAACGACAATTACTATACTTATTAGTCTTATTATTATCAATCTAACTCATATTATTAGCCATATTATGCTTATATGATCGATAGAACGACAATTACTATACTTTTTACTCTTATTATTATTAATCTAACTCATATTATTAGCCATATTATGCTTATATGGTCGATAGAACGACAATTACTATACTTATTACACTCACTGTTATCAATCTAACTCATACTATTAACTATATTATGCAAATATGATCGATAGAGCGACAATTACTATACTTATTACTCTTATTGTTATGGACCTAACTCATATTATTAGCCATATTATGCTTATATGATCGATAGAACGACAATTACTATACTCATTACTCTTACTATTATCAATCTAACTCATATTATTATCCATATTATGCTTATATGATCGATAGAACAACAATTACTATACTTTTTACTCTTATTATTATTAATCGAACTCATATTATTAGCCATATTATGCTTATATGATCGATAGAACGACAATTACTATACTTTTTACTCTTATTATTATAAATCTAACTCATATTATTAGCCATATTATGCTTATATGCTCGATACAACGACAATTACTATACTTATTACACTCACTGTTATCAATCTAACTCATACTATTAACTATATTATGCAAATATGATCGATAGAGCGACAATTACTATACTAATTACTCTTATTATTATCGACCTGACTCATATTATTAGCCATATTATGCTTATATGATCGATAGAACGACAATTACTATACTTTTTACTCTTATTATTATCAATCTAACTCATATTATTAGTTATATTATGCCTATATGATCGGTAGAACGATAATTACTATACTTATTACTCTTATTATTATCAATCTAACTCATATTATTAGCCATATTATGCTTATATGATCGATAGAACGACAATTACTATACTCACTACTCTTATTATTATCAATCTAACTCCTATTATTAGCCATATTATGCTTATGTGATCGATAGAACGACAATTACTATACTTATTACTCTTATGATTATCAGTCTAACTCATATTATTAGCCATATTATGCATATGTGATCGATAGAACGACAATTACTATACGTATTGCTCTTATTATTATCAATCTAACTCATATTATTAACCATATTATGCAGATATGATCGATAGAACAGCAACTGCTATACACATTACTCTTATTATTATCAATCAAACTCATATTATTAGCCATATTATGCTTATGTGATCTGTAGAACGACAATTACTATACTCATTACTCTTATTATTATCAATCTAACTCATATTATTAGCCATATTATGCTTATGTGATCTGTAGAACGACAATTACTATACTTATTACTCTTATTATTATCAATCTGACTCATATTAATAGCCATATTATGCTTATGTGATCTGTAGAACGACAATTACTATACTTATTACTCTTATTATTATCAATCTAACACATATTATGAGCTATACTATGCTTGTATGATCGATAGAACGACAATTACTATACTTATTAGTCTTATTATTATCAATCTAACTCATATTAATAGCCATATTATGCTTATGTGATCTGTAGAACGACAATTACTATACTTATTACTCTTATTATTATCAATCTAACTCATATTATTAGCCATATTATGCTTATATGATCGATAGAACGACAATTACTATACTTATTACACTCACTGTTATCAATCTAACTCATACTATTAACTATATTATGCAAATATGATCGATAGAACGACAATTACTATACTTATTACTCTCATTATTATCGACCTGACTCATATTATTTGCCATATTATGCTTATATGATCGATAGAACGACAATTACTATACTCATTACTCTTATTATTATCAATCTAACTCATATTATTAGCCATATTATGCTTATGTGATCTGTAGAACGACAATTACTATACTTATTACTCTTATTATTATCAATCTAACATATATTATGAGCCATACTCTACTTGTATGATCGATAGAACGACAATTACTATAATTATTAGTCTTATTATTATCAATCTAACTCATATTATTAGCCATATTATGCTTATATGATCGATAGAACGACAATTACTATACTTTTTACTCTTATTATTATTAATCTAACTCATATTATTAGCCATATTATGCTTATATGGTCGATAGAACAACAATTACTATACTTATTACACTCACTGTTATCAATCTAACTCATACTATTAACTATATTATGCAAATATGATCGATAGAGCGACAATTACTATACTTATTACTCTTATTGTTATGGACCTAACTCATATTATTAGCCATATTATGCTTATATGATCGATAGAACGACAATTAATATAGTTTTTACTCTTATTATTATCAATCTAACTCATATTATTAACCATATTATGCAGATATGATCGATAGAACGACAATTACTATACTTATTACTCTTACTATTATCAATCTGACTGATATTATTAGCCATATTATGCTTATATGATCGATAGAACGGCAATTACTATACTCATTACTCTTATTATTATCAATCTAACTCATATTATTAGCCATATTATACCTATATGATCGATAGAGCGACAATTGCTATACTAATTACTCTTATTATTATCGACCTAACTCATATTATTAGCCATATTATGCTTATATGATCGATAGAACGACAATTACTATACTCATTACTCTTATTATTATCAATTTAACTCATATTATTAGCCATATTGTACCTATATGATCGATAGAACGACAATTACTATACTTATTGGTCTTTTTATTATCAATCTAACTCATATTATTGGCCATATTATGCTTATATGATCGATAGAACGACAATTACTATACTTATTACTCTTATTATTATCAATCTAACTCATACTATTAACTATATTATGCAAATATGATCGATAGAACGACAATTACTATACTTATTACTCTTATTATTATCGACCTAACTCATATTATTAGCCATATTATGCTTATATGATCGATAGAACGACAATTACTATACTCATTACTCTTATTATTATCAATCTAACTCATATTATTAGCCATATTATGCTTATATGATCGATAGAACGACAATTACTATACTTATTACTCTTATTATTATCAATCTAACACATATTATGAGCTATACTATGCTTGTATGATCGATAGAACGACAATTACTACACTTATTAGTCTTATTATTATCAATCTAACTCATATTAATAGCCATATTATGCTTATGTGATCTGTAGAACGACAATTACTATACTTATTACTCTTATTATTATCAATCTAACTCATATTATTAGCCATATTATGCTTATATGATCGATAGAACGACAATTACTATACTTTTTACTCTTATTATTATTAATCTAACTCATATTATTAGCCATATTATGCTTATATGATCGATAGAACGACAGTTACTATACTTATTACACTCACTTTTATCAATCTAACTCATACTATTGACTATATTATGCAAATATGATCGATAGAACGACAATTACTATACTTATTACTCTTATTATTATCGACCTAACTCATATTATTTGCCATATTATGCTTATATGATCGATAGAACGACAATTACTATACTTATTAGTCTTATTATTATCAATCTAACTCATATTATTAACCATATTATGCAGATATGATCGATAGAACGACAATTACTATACTTATTACTCTGACTATTATCAATCTGACTGATATTATTCGCCATATTATGCTTATATGATCGATAGAACTACAATTTCTACACTTATTACTCTTATTATTATCAATCTAACTCATATTATTAGCCATATTATGCTTATATGATCGATAGAACGACAATTACTCTACTCACTACTATTATTATTATCAATCTAACTCCTATTATTAGCCATATCATGCTTATGTGATCGATAGAACGACAATTACTATACGTATTGCTCTTATTATTATCAATCTAACTCATATTATTAGCCATATTGTGCTTATATGATCGATAGAACGACAATTGATATACTTATTACACTCACTATTTTCAATCTAACTCATATTATTAGTCATACTATGCTTATATGATCGATAGAACGACAATTACTATGCCTATTACTCTTATTATTATCAATCTAACTCATATTATTAGCCATATTATGTTTATATGATCGATAGTACGACAATTACTTTACTCAGTACCCTTATTATTATCAATCTAACTCATATTATTAACCATATTATGCTTATATGATCGATAGAACGACAATTACTATACTTATTACACTCACTGTTATCAATCTAACTCATATTATTAGCCATATTATGGTTATATGATCGATAGAACGACAACTACTATACTCATTACACTCACTATTATCAATCTAACTCATATTATTGGCCATATTATGGTTATATGACCGATAGAACGACAATTACTATACTCATTACTCTTACTATTTTCAATCTAACTCATATTATTAGCCATATTGTGCTTATATGATCGATAGAACGACAATTACTATACTTATTACACTCACTATTATTAATCGACCTCATATTATTAGCCATATTATGCATAAGGTTCGATTGAACGACAATTACCATACTTATTACACTCACTGTTATCAATCTAACTCATATTATTAGTCATATTATGCATATATGATCGATAGAACGACAATTACTATACTTATTACTCTTATTATTATCAATCTAACTCATACTATTAGCCATATTGAGCTTATATGATCGATAGAACGACAATTACTATACTTAGTACACTCACTATTATCAATCTAACTCATATTATTAAGCCATATTATGGTTATATGACCGATAGAACGACAATTACTATACTGATTACTCTTAGTATTATTAATCTAACTCATATTATTAGCCATATTACGCTTATATGATCGATAGAACTACAATTACTATACTTATTACTCTTATTATTATCAATCTAACTCATATTATTAGCCATATTATGCTTATGTGATCTGTAGAACGACAATTACTATACTCATTACCCTTACTATTATCAATCTAACTCATATTATTAGCCATATTATGCTTATATGATCGATAGAACGACAATTACTATACTCACTACTCTTATTATTATCAATCTAACTCCTATTATTAGCCATATTATGCTTATGTGATCGATAGAACGACAATTACTATACTTATTACTCTTATTATTATCAATCTAACTCATATTATTAGCCATACTATGCTTATATGATCGATAGAACGACAATTACTATACTTATTGGTCTTTTTATTATCAATCTAACTCATATTATTGGCCATATTATGCTTATATGATCGGTAGAACGATAATTACTGTACTTATTACGCTTATTATTATGCATGTAACTCATATTATTAGCCATATTATGCTTATATGATCGATAGAACGACAATTACTATACTTATTAGTCTTATTATTATCAATCTAACTCATATTATTAGCCATATTATGCTTATATGATCGAGACACCGACAATTACTATACTTTTTACTGTTATTATTATTAATCTAACTCATATTATTAGCCATATTATGCTTATATGGTCGATAGAACGACAATTACTATACTTATTACACTCACTGTTATCAATCTAACTCATACTATTAACTATATTATGCAAATATGATCGATAGAACGACAATTACTATACTTATTACTCTTATTATTATCGACCTAACTCATATTATTAGCCATATTATGCTTATATGATCGATAGAACGACAATTACTATACTCATCACTCTTATTATTATCAATCTAACTCATATTATTAGCCATATTATGCTTATATGATCGATAGAACGACAATTCCTATACTCATTACTCTTATTATTATCAATCTAACTCATATTATTAGCCATATTATGCTTATGTGATCTGTAGAACGACAATTACTATACTTATTACTCTTATTATTATCAATCTAACACATATTATGAGCCATACTATGCTTATATGATCGATAGAACGACAATCACTATACTTATTGGTCTTTTTATTATCAATCTAACTCATATTATTGGCCATATTATGCTTATATGATCGATAGAACGACAATTACTATACTTATTACTCTTATTATTATCAATCTCACTCATATATCAACCATATTATGCAGAATGATCGATAGAACGACAGTTACTATACTTATTACTCTTATTATTATCAACCTAACTCATATTATTAGCCATATTATGCTTATATGATCGGTAGAACGATAATTACTGTTCTTATTACGCTTATTATTATGAATCTAACTCATATTATTAGCCATATTATGCTTATATGATCGATAGAACTACAATTACTATACTTATTACTCTTATTATCATCAATCTAACTCATATTATTAACCATATTATGCAGATATTATCGTTAGAACTACAACTACTATACTCATTACTCTTATTATTATCAATCTAACTCATATTATTAGCCATATTATGCTTATATGATCGATAGAACGACAATTACTATACTTACTACACTCACTGTATCAATCTAACTCATACTATTAAACTATATTATGCAAATATGATCGATAGAACGACAATTGCTATACTTATACTCTTATTATTATCGACCTAACTCATATTATTAGCCATATTATGCTTATATGATCGATAGAACGACAATTACTATACTCATTACTCTTATTATTATCAATCTAACTCATATTATTAGCCATATTATGCTTATGTGATCTGTATAACGACAATTACTATACTTATTACTCTTATTATTATCAATCTAACACATATTATGAGCCATACTATGCTTGTATGATCGATAGAACGACAATTACTATACTTATTAGTCTTATTATTATCAATCTAACTCATATTATTAGCCATATTATGCTTATATGATCGAGACAACGACAATTACTATACTTTTTACTGTTATTATTATTAATCTAACTCATATTATTAGCCATATTATGCTTATATGGTCGATAGAACGACAATTACTATACTTATTACACTCACTGTTATCAATCTAACTCATACTATTAACTATATTATGCAAATATGATCGATAGAAAGACAATTACTATACTTATTACTCTTATTATTATCGACCTAACTCATATTATTAGCCATATATGCTTATATGATCGATAGAACGACAATTACTATACTCATTACTCTTATTATTATCAATCTAACTCATATTATTAGCATATTATGCTTATATGATCGATAGAACGACAATTACTATACTCATTACTCTTATTATTATCAATCTAACTCATATTATTAGCCATATTATGCTATATGATCGATAGAACGACAATAACTATACTTATTACTCTTATTATTATCAATCTAACTCATATTATTAACCATATTATGCTTATATGCTCGATAGAACAACAATTACTATACTTATTAGTCTTATTATTATCAATCCAACCCATATTATTAGCCATATTATGCTTATATGATCGATAGAACGACAATTAATATACTTTTTACTCTTATTATTATCAATCTAACTCATATTATTAACCATATTATGCAGATATGATCGATAGAACGACAATTACTATACTTATTACTCTTACTATTATCAATCTGACTGATATTATTAGCCATATTATGCTTATATGTTCGATAGAACGACAATTACTATACTCATTACTCTTATTATTATCAATCTTACTCATATTATTAGCCATATTATACCTATATGATCGATAGAGCGACAATTACTATACGTTTTACTCTTATTAATATCAATCTAACTCATATATTAGCCATATTATGCTTATGTGGTATGTAGAACGACAATTACTATACTTATAACTCTTATTATTATCAATCTAACTCATATTATTAGACATACTATGCTTATAAGATCGATAGAACGACAATTACTATACTCACTACTCTTATTACTATCAATCTAGCTCCTATTATTAGCCATATTATGCTTATGTGATCGATAGAACTACAACTACTATACTCATCACTCTATTATTATCAATCTAACTCATATTATTAGCCATATTATGCTTATATGATCGATAGAACGACAATTACTATACTTACTACACTCATTGTTATCAATCTAACTCATACTATTAACTATATTATGCAAATATGATCGATAGAACGACAATACTATACTTATTACTCTTATTATTATCGACCTAACTCATATTATTAGCCATATTATGCTTATATGATCGATAGAACGACAATTACTATACTCATTACTCTTATTATTATCAATCTAACTCATTTTATTAGTCATATTATGCTTATATGATCGATAGAACGACAATTCCTATACTCATTACTCTTTTTATTATCAATCTAACTCATATTATTAGCCATATTATGCTTATGTGATCTGTAGAACGACAATTACTATACTTATTACTCTTATTATTATCAATCTAACACATATTATGAGCCATACTATGCTTATATGATCGATAGAACGACAATTACTATACTTATTGGTCTTTTTATTATCAATCTAACTCATATTATTGGCCATATTATGCTTATATGATCGATAGAACGACAATTACTATACTTATTACTCTTATTATTATCAATCTCACTCATATTATCAACCATATATGCAGATATGATCGATAGAACGACAATTACTACACTTATTACTCTTATTATTATCAAACTAACTCATATTATTAGCCATATAATGCTTATATGATCGGTAGAACGATAATTACTGTTCTTATTACGCTTATTATTATGAATCTAACTCATATTATTAGCCATATTATGCTTATATGATCGATAGAACTACAATTACTATACTTATTACTCTAATTATCATCAATCTAACTCATATTATTAACCATATTATGCAGATATTATCGATAGAACTACAACTACTATACTCATTACTCTTATTATTATCAATCTAACTCATATTATTAGCCATATTATGCTTATATGATCGAGGACGACAATTACTATACTTACTACACTCACTGTTATCAATCTAAACTCATACTATTAACTATATTATGCAAATATGATCGATAGAACGAAAATTACTATACTTATTACTCTTATTATTATCGACCTAACTCATATTATTAGCCATATTATGCTTATATGATCGATAGAACGACAATTACTATACTCATTACTCTTATTATTATCAATCTAACTCATATTATTAGCCATATTATGCTTATGTGATCTGTATAACGACAATTACTATACTTATTACTCTTATTATTATCAATCTAACACATATTATGAGCCATACTATGCTTGTATGATCGATAGAACGACAATTACTATACTTATTAGTCTTATTATTATCAATCTAACTCATATTATTAGCCATATTATGCTTATATGATCGAGACAACGACAATTACTATACTTTTTACTGTTATTATTATTAATCTAACTCATATTATTAGCCATATTATGCTTATATGGTCGATAGAACGACAATTACTATACTTATTACACTCACTGTTATCAATCTAACTCATACTATTAACTATATTATGCAAATATGATCGATAGAACGACAATAACTATACTTATTACTCTTATTATTATCGACCTAACTCATATTATTAGCCATATTATGCTTATGTGATCGATAGAACGACAATTACTATACTTATTACTCTTATTATTATCAATCTAACTCATATTATTAGCATACCGTGCTTATATGATCGATAGAACGACAATTACTATACTTATTAGTCTTATTATTATCAATCTAACTCATATTATTAGCCATACTATGCTTATATGATCGATAGAACGACAATTACTATACTTATTGGTCTTATTATTATCAATCTAACTCATATTATTAGCCATATTATGCTTATATGATCGATAGAACGACATTACTATACTTATTACTCTTATTATTATCAATCTCACTCATATTATTAACCATATTATGCAGATATGATCGATAGAACGACAATTACGTATACTTATTACTCTTATATTATCAACCTAAACTCATATTACTAGCCATATTATGCTTATATGATCGGTAGAACGATAATTACTATACTTATTACGCTTATTATTATCAATCTAACTCATATTATTAGCCATATTATGCTTATATGATCGATAGAACTACAATTACTATACTTATTACTCTTTATTATCATCAATCTAACTCATATTATTAACAGTATTATGCAGATATTATCGATAGAACTACAACTACTGCACTCATTACTCTTATTATTATCAATCTAACTCATATTATTAGCCATATTATGCTTATGTGATCTGTAGAACGACAATTACTATACCTATTACTCTTATTATTATCAATCTAACTCATATTATTAGCCATATTATACCTATATGATCGATAGAACGACAATTACTATACCTTTTACTCTTATTATTATCAATCTAACTCATATTATTAGTCATATTATGCTTTGTGATCTGTAGAACGACAATTACTATACTTATTACTCTTATTATTATCAATCTAACTCATATTATTAGCCATACATGCTTATATGATCGATAGAACGACAATTACTATACTTATTAGTCTTATTATTTATCAATCTAACTCATATTATTAGCCATACTATGCTTATATGATCGATAGAACGACAATTACTATACTTATTGGTCTTATTATTATCAATCTAACTCATATTATTAGCCATATTACGCTTATATGATCGATAGACGACAATTTACTATACTTATTACTCTTATTATTATCAATCTCACTCATATTATTAACCATATTATGCAGATATGATCGATAGAACGACAATTTACTATACTTATTACTCTTATTATTATCAACCTAGCTCATAGTACTAGCCGATATTAAGCTTATATGATCGGTAGAACGATAATTACTATACTTATTACGCTTATATTATCAATCTAACTCATATTATTAGCCATATTATGCTTATATGATCGATAGAACTACAATTACTCTACTTATTACTCTTATTATCATCAATCTAACTCATATTAATAACAGTATTATGCAGATATTATCGATAGAACTAGAACTACTGCACTCATTACTCTTATTATTATCAATCTAACTCATATTATTAGCCATATTATGCTTATATGATCGGTAGAACTATAATTACTATACTTATTACTCTTATTATTATCAATCTAACTCATATTATTAGCCATATTATGCTTATATGATCGATAGAGAACTACAATAACTATACATATTACTCTTATTATTATCAATCTAACTCATATTATTAGCATATTATTGCTTATGTGATCTGTAGAACGACAATTACTATACTCTATTACTCTTATTATTATCAATCTAACTCATATTATTAGCCATATTATACCTATATGATCGATAGAACGACAATTACTATACCTTTTACTCTTATTATTATCAATCTAACTCATATTATTAGTCATATTATGCTTATGTGATCTGTAGAACGACAATTACTATACTCATTACTCTTATTATTATCAATCTAACTCATATTATTAGCCATATTATGCTTATGTGATCTGTAGAACGACAATTACTATACTTATTACTCTTATTATTATCAATCTAACTCATATTATTAGACATACTATGCTTATATGATCGATAGAACGACAATTACCATACTCATTACTCTTACTGTTATCAATCTAACTCATATTAATAGCCATATTGTGCTTATATGATCGGTAGAACGACAATTACTATACTTATTACACTCACTAATATCAATCTAACTCGTATTATTAGCCATATTATGCTTATATGATCGATAGAACGACAATTACTATACTTATTACTCTTATTATTATCAATCTAACTCATATTATTAGCCATATTGAGCGTATATGATCGATAGAACGACAAATTACTATACTTATTACACTCACTATTATCAATCTAACTCATATTATTGAGCCATATTATGCTTATATGATCGATAGAACGACAATTACTATACTCATTAATCTTATTATTATCAATCTAACTCATATTATTAGCCATATTATGCTTATATGATCGATAGAACGACAATTACATACTCACTACTCTTATTATTATCAATCTAACTCCTATTATTAGCCATATTATGCTTATGTGATCGATAGAACGACAATTACTATTACTTATTACTCTTATTATTATCAATCTAACTCATATTATTAGCCATACTATGCTAAATATGATCGATAGAACGACAATTACTATACTTATTAGTCTTTTTATTATCAATCTAACTCATATTATTAGCCATATTAGCTTATATGATCGATAGAACGACAATTACTATACTTATTTACTCTTATTATTATCAACCTAATTCATATTATTAGCCATATTATGCTAAATATGATCGATAGAACGACAATTACTATACTTATTAGTCTTATTATTATCAATCCAACCCATATTATTAGCCATATATGCTTATATGATCGATAGAACGACAATTACTATACTTATTACTCTTATTATTATCAATCTAACTCATATTATTAGCCATACTATGCTTATATGATCGATAGAACGACAATTACTATACATATTAGTCTTATTATTATCAATCTAACTCATATTATTAGCCATATTATGCTTATATGATCGATAGAACGACAATTACTATACTTATTACTCTTATTATTATCAACCTAACTCATATTATTAGCCATATTATGCTTATATGATCGGTAGAACGATAATTACTATACTTTTTACTCTTATTATTATCAATCTAACTCATATTATTAACCATATTATGCTTATATGATCGGTGGAACGATAATTACTATACTTATTACTCTTATTATTATCAATCTAACTCATATTATTAGCATATTGAGCGTATATGATCGATAGAACGACAATTACTATACTTATTACACTCACTATTATCAATCTAACTCATATTATTGAGCCATATTATGCTTATATGATCGATAGAACGACAATTACTATACTCATTAATCTTATTATTATCAATCTAACTCATATTATTAGCCATATTATGCTTATATTGATCGATAGAACGACAATTACTATACTCACTACTCTTATTATTATCAATCTAACTCCTATTATTAGCCATATTATGCTTATGTGATCGATAGAACGACAATTACTATACTTATTACTCTTATTATTATCAATCTAACTCATATTATTAGCCATACTATGGCTTATATGATCGATAGAACGACAATTACTATACATATAGTCTTATTATTATCAATCTAACTCATATTATTAGCCATATTATGCTTATATGATCGATAGAACGACAATTACTATACTTATTACTCTTATTATTATCAACCTAACTCATATTATTAGCCATATTATGCTTATAATGATCGGTAGAACAATAATTACTATACTTTTTACTCTTATTATTATCAATCTAACTCATATTATTAACCATATTATGCTTATATGATCGGGGGAACGATAATTACTATACTTATTACTCTTATTATTATCAATCTAACTCATATTATTAGACATACTATGCTTATATGATGGATAGAACGACAATTACTATACTCACTACTCTTATTACTATCAATCTAGCTCCTATTTTAGCCATATTATGCTTATGTGATCGATAGAACGACAATTACTATACTTATTACTCTTATTATTATCAATCTAACTCATATTATAGCCATACCATGCTTATATGATCGATAGAACGACAATTACTATACTTATTAGTCTATTATTATCAATCTAACTCATATATTAGCCATACTATGCTTATATGATCGATAGAACGACAATTACTATACTTATTGTCTTATTATTATCAATCTAACTCATATTATTAGCCTTATTATGCTTATATGATCGATAGAACGACAATTACTATACTTATTACTCTTATTATTATCAATCTCACTCATATTATTAACCATATTATGCAGATATGATCGATAGAACGACAATTACT
>NW_027473985.1:59073-107749 GCF_050947335.1 Megachile rotundata | reverse complement strand
TAGATATGGCTATAATATGAGTTAGATTGATAATAATAAGAGTAATGAGTATAGTAATTGTCGTTCTATCGATCATATAAGCATAATATGGCTAATAATATGAGTTAGATTGATAATAGTGAGTGTAATAAGTACAGTAATTGTCTTTCTATCGATCATATAAGCATAATATGGCTAATAATATGAGTTCGATTGATAAAAATAAGAGTAATAAGTAAAGTAATTGTCGTTCTATCGATCACATCGGCTAATATGGCTAATAATATGAGTTAGATTGATAATAATAAGAGTAATAAGTATAGTAAATGTCGTTCTATCGATCATATAAGCATAATATCGCTAATAATATGAGTTAGATTGATAATAATAAGTGTAGTGAGTATAGTAATTGTCGTTCTATCGATCATATAAGCATAATATGGCTAATAATATGAGTTAGATTGATAATAATAAGAGTAATAAGTATAGTAATTGTCGTTCTATCGATCATTTAAGCATAATATGGCTAATAATATGAGTTAGGTTAATAATAATAAGAGTAATAAGTATAGTAATTGTCGTTCTATCGATCATATAAGCATAATATGGCAAATAATATGAGTTAGATTGATAATAATAAGAGTAATAAGTATAGTAATTGTCGTTCTATCGATCATATTAGCATAGTATGGTTAATAATATGAGTTAGGTTGATAATAATAAGAGTAATAAGTATAGTAATTGTCGTTCTATCGATCATATAAGCATAATATGGCTAATAATATGAGCTAGATCGATAATACTAAGAGTAGTGAGTATAGTAATTCTCGTTCTATCGATCATATAATCATAATATGGCTAATAATATGAGTTAGATTGATAATAATAAGAGTAATGAGTATAGTAATTGTCGTTCTATCGATCATATAAGCATAATATGGCTAATAATATGAGTTAGATTGATAATAGTGAGTGTAATAAGTATAGTAAATTGTCGTTCTATTGCTCATATAAGCATAATATGGCTAATAATATGAGTTAGATTGATAATAGTAAGAGTAATAAGTATAGTAATTGTCGTTCTATCGATCATATAAGCATAATATGGCTATTAATATGAGCTAGATCGATTAATACTAAGAGTAGTGAGTATAGTAATTGTCGCTCTATCGATCATATAACGATAATATGGCTAATAATATGAGTTAGATTAATAATAATAAGGAGTAATAAGTATAGTAATTGTCGTTCTATCGATCATATAAGCATAATATGGCTAATAATATGAGTTAGATTGATAATAGTGAGTGTAATAAGTACAGTAATTGTCTTTCTATCGATCATATAAGCAGAATATGGCTAATAATATGAGTTCGATTGATATAATAAGAGTAATAAGTAAAGTAATTGTCGTTCTATCGATCACATCGGCATAATATGGCTAATAATATGAGTTAGATTGATAATAATAAGAGTAATAAGTATAGTAAATGTCGTTCTATCGATCATATAAGCATAATATCGCTAATAATATGAGTTAGATTGATAATAATAAGTGTAGTGAGTATAGTAATTGTCGTTCTATCGATCATATAAGCATAATATGGCTAATAATATGAGTTAGATTGATAATAATAAGAGTAATAAGTATAGTAATTGTCGTTCTATCGATCATTTAAGCATAATATGGCTAATAATATGAGTTAGGTTAATAATAATAAGAGTAATAAGTATGTAATTGTCGTTCTATCGATCATATAAGCATAATATGGCTAATAATATGAGTTAGATTGATAATAATAAGAGTAATAAGTATAGTAATTGTCGTTCTATCGATCATATTAGCATAGTATGGTTAATAATATGAGTTAGGTTGATAATAATAAGAGTAATAAGTATAGTAATTGTCGTTCTATCGATCATATAAGCATAATATGGCTAATAATATGAGCTAGATCGATAATACTAAGAGTAGTGAGTATAGTAATTCCTCGTTCTATCGATCATATAATCATAATATGGCTAATAATATGAGTTAGATTGATAATAATAAGAGTAATGAGTATAGTAATTGTCGTTCTATCGATCATATAAGCATAATATGGCTAATAATATGAGTTAGATTGATAATAGTGAGTGTAATAAGTATAGTAATTGTCCGTTCTATTGCTCATATAAGCATAATATGGCTAATAATATGAGTTAGATTGATAATAGTAAGAGTAATAAGTATAGTAATTGTCGTTCTATCGATCATATAAGCATAATATGGCTAATAATATGAGCTAGATCGATAATACTAAGAGTAGTGAGTATAGTAATTGTCGTTCTATCGATCATATAAGCATAATATGGCTAATAATATGAGTTAGATTAATAATAATAAGAGTAATAAGTATAGTAATTGTCGTTCTATCGATCATATACGCATAATATGGCTAATAATATGAGTTAGATTGATAATAGTAAGAGTAATAAGCATAATAATTGTATTTCTGTCGATCAAATTAGCATAATATGGTTAATAATATGAGTTAGGTTGATAATAATAAGAGTAATAAGTATAGTAAATGTCGTGCTATCGATCATATCTCCATAATATGGTTAATAATATGAGTTGAGAGATTGATAATAGTGAGTGTAATAAGTATCGTAATTGTCGTTCTGTCGATCATATAAACATAATATGGCTAATAATATGAGTTAGATTGATAATAATAAGTGTAGTGAGTATAGTAATTGTCGTTCTATCGATCATATAAGCATAATATGGCTAATAATATGAGTTAGGTTGATAATAATAAGAGTAATAAGTAAAGTAATTGTCGTTCTATCGATCACATCGGCATAATATGGCTAATAATATGAGTTAGATTGATATAATAAGAGTAATAAGTATAGTAAATGTCGTTCTATCGATCATATAAGCATAATATCGCTAATAATATGAGTTAGATGATAATAATAAGTGTAGTGAGTATAGTAATTGTCGTTCTATCGATCATATAAGCATAATATGGCTAATAATATGAGTTAGATTGATAATAATAAGAGTAATAAGTATAGTAATTGTCGTTCTATCGATCATTTAAGCATAATATGGCTAATAATATGAGTTAGGTTAATAATAATAAGAGTAATAAGTATAGTAATTGTCGTTCTATCGATCATATAAGCATAATATGGCTAATAATATGAGTTAGATTGATAATAATAAGAGTAATAAGTATAGTAATTGTCGTTCTATCGATCATATTAGCATAGTATGGTTAATAATATGAGTTAGGTTGATAATAATAAGAGTAATAAGTATAGTAATTGTCGTTCTATCGATCATATAAGCATAATATGGCTAATAATATGAGCTAGATCGATAATACTAAGAGTAGTGAGTATAGTAATTCTCGTTCTATCGATCATATAATCATAATATGGCTATAATATGAGTTAGATTGATAATAATAAGAGTAATGAGTATAGTAATTGTCGTTCTATCGATCATATAAGCATAATATGGCTAATAATATGAGTTAGGATTGATAATAGTGAGTGTAATAAGTACAGTAATTGTCTTTCTATCGATCATATAAGCATAATATGGCTAATAATATGAGTTCGAATTGATAAAAATAAGAGTAATAAGTAAAGTAATTGTCGTTCTATCGATCACATCGGCATAATATGGCTAATAATATGAGTTAGATTGATAATAATAAGAGTAATAAGTATAGTAAATGTCGTTCTATCGATCATATAAGCATAATATCGCTAATAATATGAGTTAGATTGATAATAATAAGTGTAGTGAGTATAGTAATTGTCGTTCTATCGATCATATAAGCATAATATGGCTAATAATATGAGTTAGATTGATAATAATAAGAGTAATAAGTATAGTAATTGTCGTTCTATCGATCATTTAAGCATAATATGGCTAATAATATGAGTTAGGTTAATAATAATAAGAGTAATAAGTATAGTAATTGTCGTTCTATCGATCATATAAGCATAATATGGCTAATAATATGAGTTAGATTGATAATAATAAGGAGTAATAAGTATAGTAATTGTCGTTCTATCGATCATATTAGCATAGTATGGTTAATAATATGAGTTAGGTTGATAATAATAAGAGTAATAAGTATAGTAATTGTCGTTCTATCGATCATATAAGCATAATATGGCTAATAATATGAGCTAGATCGATAATACTAAGAGTAGTGAGTATAGTAATTCTCGTTCTATCGATCATATAATCATAATATGGCTAATAATATGAGTTAGATTGATAATAATAAGAGTAATGAGTATAGTAATTGTCGTTCTATCGATCATATAAGCATAATATGGCTAATAATATGAGTTAGATTGATAATAGGTGAGTGTAATAAGTATAGTAATTGTCGTTCTATTGCTCATATAAGCATAATATGGCTAATAATATGAGTTAGATTGATAATAGTAAGAGTAATAAGTATAGTAATTGTCGTTCTATCGATCATATAAGCATAATATGGCTAATAATATGAGCTAGATCGATAATACTAAGAGTAGTGAGTATAGTAATTGTCCGTTCTATCGATCATATAAGCATAATATGGCTAATAATATGAGTTAGATTAATAATAATAAGAGTAATAAGTATAGTAATTGTCGTTCTATCGATCATATAAGCATAATATGGCTAATAATATGAGTTAGATTGATAATAGTGAGTGTAATAAGTACAGTAATTGTCTTTCTATCGATCATATAAGCATAATATGGCTAATAATATGAGTTCGATTGATAATAATAAGAGTATAAGTAAAGTAATTGTCGTTCTATCGATCACATCGGCATAATATGGCTAATAATATGAGTTAGATTGATAATAATAAGAGTAATAAGTATAGTAAATGTCGTTCTATCGATCATATAAGCATAATATCGCTAATAATATGAGTTAGATTGATAATAATAAGTGTAGTGAGTACAGTAATTGTCGTTCTATCGATCATATAAGCATAATATGGCTAATAATATGAGTTAGATTGATAATAATAAGAGTAATAAGTATAGTAATTGTCGTTCTATCGATCATTTAAGCATAATATGGCTAATAATATGAGTTAGGTTAATAATAATAAGAGTAATAAGTATAGTAATTGTCGTTCTATCGATCATATAAGCATAATATGGCTAATAATATGAGTTAGATTGATAATAATAAGAGTAATAAGTATAGTAATTGTCGTTCTATCGATCATATTAGCATAGTATGGTTAATAATATGAGTTAGGTTGATAATAATAAGAGTAATAAGTATAGTAATTGTCGTTCTATCGATCATATAAGCATAATATGGCTAATAATATGAGCTAGATCGATAATACTAAGAGTAGTGAGTATAGTAATTCTCGTTCTATCGATCATATAATCATAATATGGCTATAATATGAGTTAGATTGATAATAATAAGAGTAATGAGTATAGTAATTGTCGTTCTATCGATCATATAATATGGCTAATAATATGAGTTAGATTGATAATAGTGAGTGTAATAAGTATAGTAATTGTCGTTCTATTGCTCATATAAGCATAATATGGCTAATAATATGAGTGAGATTGATAATAGTAAGAGTAATAAGTATAGTAATTGTCGTTCTATCGATCATATAAGCATAATATGGCTAATAATATGAGCTAGATCGATAATACTAAGAGTAGTGAGTATAGTAATTGTCGTTCTATCGATCATATAAGCATAATATGGCTAATAATATGAGTTAGATTAATAATAATAAGAGTAATAAGTATAGTAATTGTCGTTCTATCGATCATATAAGCATAATATGGCTAATAATATGAGTTAGATTGATAATAGTAAGAGTAATAAGCATAATAATTGTATTTCTGTCGATCAAATTAGCATAATATGGTTAATAATATGAGTTAGGTTGATAATAATAAGAGTAATAAGTATAGTAAATGTCGTGCTATCGATCATATCTCCATAATATGGTTAATAATATGAGTTAGATTGATAATAGTGAGTGTAATAAGTATCGTAATTGTCGTTCTGTCGATCATATAAACATAATATCGCTAATAATATGAGTTAGATTGATAATAATAAGTGTAGTGAGTATAGTAATTGTCGTTCTATCGATCATATAAGCATAATATGGCTAATAATATGAGTTAGGTTGATAATAATAAGAGTAATAAGTATAGTAATTGTCGTTCTATCGATCATATAAGCATAATATGGCTAATAATATGAGTTAGATTGATAATACTAAGAGTAGTGATTATAGTAACTCTCGTTCTATCGATCATATATGCATAATATGGCTAATAATATGAGTTAGATTGATAATAATAAGAGTAATAAGTATAGTAATTGTCGTTCTATCGATCATATAAGCATAATATGGCTAATAATATGAGTTAGATTGATAATAATAAGAGTAATAAGTACAGTAATTGTCGTTCTATCGATCATATGAGCATAATGTGGCTAATAATATGAGTTCGATTGATAATAATAAGAGTAATAAGTATAGTAATGGTCGTTCTATCGATCATATAAGCATAATATGGCTAATAATATGAGTTAGATTGATAATAGTAAGAGTAATAAGTATAATAATTGTCGTTCTGTCGATCAAATTAGCATAATATGGTTAATAATATGAGTTAGGTTGATAATAATAAGAGTAATAAGTATAGTAAATGTCGTGCTATCGATCATATCTCCATAATATGGTTAATAATATGAGTTAGATTGATAATAGTGAGTGTAATAAGTATCGTAATTGTCGTTCTGTCGATCATATAAACATAATATCGCTAATAATATGAGTTAGATTGATAATAACAAGTGTAGTGAGTATAGTAATTGTCGTTCTATCGATCACATCTGCATAATATGGCTAATAATATGAGCTAGATTGATAATACTAAGAGTAGTGAGTATAGTAATTCTCGTTCTATCGATCATATAAGCATAATATGGCTAATAATATGGGTTAGATTGATAATAATAAGAGTAATAAGTATAGTAATTGTCGTTCTATCGATCATTTAAGCATAATATGGCTAATAATATGAGTTAGATTGATAATAATAAGAGTAATGAGTATAGGAATTGTCGTTCTATCGATCATATAAGCATAATATGGCTAATAATATGAGTTAGATTGATAATACTAAGAGTAGTGATTATAGTAACTCTCGTTCTATCGATCATATATGCATAATATGGCTAATAATATGAGTTAGATTGATAATAATAAGAGTAATAAGTATAGTAATTGTCGTTCTATCGATCATATAAGCATAATATGGCTAATAATATGAGTTAGATTGATAATAATAAGAGTAATAAGTAAAGTAATTGTCGTTCTATCGATCACATCGGCATAATATGGCTAATAATATGAGTTAGATTGATAATAATAAGAGTAATAAGTATAGTAAATGTCGTTCTATCGATCATATAAGCATAATATCGCTAATAATATGAGTTAGATTGATAATAATAAGTGTAGTGAGTATAGTAATTGTCGTTCTATCGATCATATAAGCATAATATGGCTAATAATATGAGTTAGATTGATAATAATAAGAGTAATAAGTATAGTAATTGTCGTTCTATCGATCATTTAAGCATAATATGGCTAATAATATGAGTTAGGTTAATAATAATAAGAGTAATAAGTATAGTAATTGTCGTTCTATCGATCATATAAACATAATATGGCTAATAATATGAGTTAGATTGATAATAATAAGAGTAATAAGTATAGTAATTGTCGTTCTATCGATCATATTAGCATAGTATGGTTAATAATATGAGTTAGGTTGATAATAATAAGAGTAATAAGTATAGTAATTGTCGTTCTATCGATCATATAAGCATAATATGGCTAATAATATGAGCTAGATCGATAATACTAAGAGTAGTGAGTATAGTAATTCTAGTTCTATCGATCATATAATCATAATATGGCTAATAATATGAGTTAGATTGATAATAATAAGAGTAATGAGTATAGTAATTGTCGTTCTATCGATCATATAAGCATAATATGGCTAATAATATGAGTTAGATTGATAATAGTGAGTGTAATAAGTATAGTAATTGTCGTTCTATTGCTCATATAAGCATAATATGGCTAATAATATGAGTTAGATTGATAATAGTAAGAGTAATAAGTATAGTAATTGTCGTTCTATCGATCATATAAGCATAATATGGCTAATAATATGAGCTAGATCGATAATACTAAGAGTAGTGAGTATAGTAATTGTCGTTCTATCGATCATATAAGCATAATATGGCTAATAATATGAGTTAGATTAATAATAATAAGAGTAATAAGTATAGTAATTGTCGTTCTATCGATCATATAAGCATAATATGGCTAATAATATGAGTTAGATTGATAATAATAAGAGTCATAAGTAAAGTAATTGTCGTTCTATCGATCACATCGGCATAATATGGCTAATAATATGAGTTAGATTGATAATAATAAGAGTAATAAGTATAGTAAATGTCGTTCTATCGATCATATAAGCATAATATCGCTAATAATATGAGTTAGATTGATAATAATAAGTGTAGTGAGTATAGTAATTGTCGTTCTATCGATCATATAAGCATAATATGGCTAATAATATGAGTTAGATTGATAATAATAAGAGTAATAAGTATAGTAATTGTCGTTCTATCGATCATTTAAGCATAATATGGCTAATAATATGAGTTAGGTTAATAATAATAAGAGTAATAAGTATAGTAATTGTCGTCCTATCGATCATATAAACATAATATGGCTAATAATATGAGTTAGATTGATAATAATAAGAGTAATAAGTATAGTAATTGTCGTTCTATCGATCATATTAGCATAGTATGGTTAATAATATGAGTTAGGTTGATAATAATAAGAGTAATAAGTATAGTAATTGTCGTTCTATCGATCATATAAGCATAATATGGCTAATAATATGAGCTAGATCGATAATACTAAGAGTAGTGAGTATAGTAATTGTCGTTCTATCGATCATATAAGCATAATATGGCTAATAATATGAGTTAGATTAATAATAATAAGAGTAATAAGTATAGTAATTGTCGTTCTATCGATCATATAAGCATAATATGGCTAATAATATGAGTTAGATTGATAATAGTAAGAGTAATAAGCATAATAATTGTATTTCTGTCGATCAAATTAGCATAATATGGTTAATAATATGAGTTAGGTTGATAATAATAAGAGTAATAAGTATAGTAAATGTCGTGCTATCGATCATATCTCCATAATATGGTTAATAATATGAGTTAGATTTATAATAGTGAGTGTAATAAGTATCGTAATTGTCGTTCTGTCGATCATATAAACATAATATCGCTAATAATATGAGTTAGATTGATAATAATAAGTGTAGTGAGTATAGTAATTGTCGTTCTATCGATCATATAAGCATAATATGGCTAATAATATGAGTTAGGTTGATAATAATAAGAGTAATAAGTATAGTAATTGTCGTTCTATCGATCATATAAGCATAATATGGCTAATAATATGAGTTAGATTGATAATACTAAGAGTAGTGATTATAGTAACTCTCGTTCTATCGATCATATATGCATAATATGGCTAATAATATGAGTTAGATTGATAATAATAAGAGTAATAAGTATAGTAATTGTCGTTCTATCGATCATATAAGCATAATATGGCTAATAATATGAGTTAGATTGATAATAATAAGAGTAATAAGTAAAGTAATTGTCGTTCTATCGATCACATCGGCATAATATGGCTAATAATATGAGTTAGATTGATAATAATAAGAGTAATAAGTATAGTAAATGTCGTTCTATCGATCATATAAGCATAATATCGCTAATAATATGAGTTAGATTGATAATAATAAGTGTAGTGAGTATAGTAATTGTCGTTCTATCGATCATATAAGCATAATATGGCTAATAATATGAGTTAGATTGATAATAATAAGAGTAATAAGTATAGTAATTGTCGTTCTATCGATCATTTAAGCATAATATGGCTAATAATATGAGTTAGGTTAATAATAATAAGAGTAATAAGTATAGTAATTGTCGTTCTATCGATCATTTAAGCATAATATGGCTAATAATATGAGTTAGGTTAATAATAATAAGAGTAATAAGTATAGTAATTGTCGTCCTATCGATCATATAAACATAATATGGCTAATAATATGAGTTAGATTGATAATAATAAGAGTAATAAGTATAGTAATTGTCGTTCTATCGATCATATTAGCATAGTATGGTTAATAATATGAGTTAGGTTGATAATAATAAGAGTAATAAGTATAGTAATTGTCGTTCTATCGATCATATAAGCATAATATGGCTAATAATATGAGCTAGATCGATAATACTAAGAGTAGTGAGTATAGTAATTGTCGTTCTATCGATCATATAAGCATAATATGGCTAATAATATGAGTTAGATTAATAATAATAAGAGTAATAAGTATAGTAATTGTCGTTCTATCGATCATATAAGCATAATATGGCTAATAATATGAGTTAGATTGATAATAGTAAGAGTAATAAGCATAATAATTGTATTTCTGTCGATCAAATTAGCATAATATGGTTAATAATATGAGTTAGGTTGATAATAATAAGAGTAATAAGTATAGTAAATGTCGTGCTATCGATCATATCTCCATAATATGGTTAATAATATGAGTTAGATTTATAATAGTGAGTGTAATAAGTATCGTAATTGTCGTTCTGTCGATCATATAAACATAATATCGCTAATAATATGAGTTAGATTGATAATAATAAGTGTAGTGAGTATAGTAATTGTCGTTCTATCGATCATATAAGCATAATATGGCTAATAATATGAGTTAGGTTGATAATAATAAGAGTAATAAGTATAGTAATTGTCGTTCTATCGATCATATAAGCATAATATGGCTAATAATATGAGTTAGATTGATAATACTAAGAGTAGTGATTATAGTAACTCTCGTTCTATCGATCATATATGCATAATATGGCTAATAATATGAGTTAGATTGATAATAATAAGAGTAATAAGTATAGTAATTGTCGTTCTATCGATCATATAAGCATAATATGGCTAATAATATGAGTTAGATTGATAATAATAAGAGTAATAAGTATAGTAATTGTCGTTCTATCGATCATATTAGCATAGTATGGTTAATAATATGAGTTAGGTTGATAATAATAAGAGTAATAAGTATAGTAATTGTCGTTCTATCGATCATATAAGCATAATATGGCTAATAATATGAGCTAGATCGATAATACTAAGAGTAGTGAGTATAGTAATTCTCGTTCTATCGATCATATAATCATAATATGGCTAATAATATGAGTTAGATTGATAATAATAAGAGTAATGAGTATAGTAATTGTCGTTCTATCGATCATATAAGCATAATATGGCTAATAATATGAGTTAGATTGATAATAGTGAGTGTAATAAGTATAGTAATTGTCGTTCTATTGCTCATATAAGCATAATATGGCTAATAATATGAGTTAGATTGATAATAGTAAGAGTAATAAGTATAGTAATTGTCGTTCTATCGATCATATAAGCATAATATGGCTAATAATATGAGCTAGATCGATAATACTAAGAGTAGTGAGTATAGTAATTGTCGTTCTATCGATCATATAAGCATAATATGGCTAATAATATGAGTTAGATTAATAATAATAAGAGTAATAAGTATAGTAATTGTCGTTCTATCGATCATATAAGCATAATATGGCTAATAATATGAGTTAGATTGATAATAGTGAGTGTAATAAGTACAGTAATTGTCTTTCTATCGATCATATAAGCATAATATGGCTAATAATATGAGTTCGATTGATAATAATAAGAGTAATAAGTAAAGTAATTGTCGTTCTATCGATCACATCGGCATAATATGGCTAATAATATGAGTTAGATTGATAATAATAAGAGTAATAAGTATAGTAAATGTCGTTCTATCGATCATATAAGCATAATATCGCTAATAATATGAGTTAGATTGATAATAATAAGTGTAGTGAGTATAGTAATTGTCGTTCTATCGATCATATAAGCATAATATGGCTAATAATATGAGTTAGATTGATAATAATAAGAGTAATAAGTATAGTAATTGTCGTTCTATCGATCATTTAAGCATAATATGGCTAATAATATGAGTTAGGTTAATAATAATAAGAGTAATAAGTATAGTAATTGTCGTTCTATCGATCATATAAGCATAATATGGCTAATAATATGAGTTAGATTGATAATAATAAGAGTAATAAGTATAGTAATTGTCGTTCTATCGATCATATTAGCATAGTATGGTTAATAATATGAGTTAGGTTGATAATAATAAGAGTAATAAGTATAGTAATTGTCGTTCTATCGATCATATAAGCATAATATGGCTAATAATATGAGCTAGATCGATAATACTAAGAGTAGTGAGTATAGTAATTCTCGTTCTATCGATCATATAATCATAATATGGCTAATAATATGAGTTAGATTGATAATAATAAGAGTAATGAGTATAGTAATTGTCGTTCTATCGATCATATAAGCATAATATGGCTAATAATATGAGTTAGATTGATAATAGTGAGTGTAATAAGTATAGTAATTGTCGTTCTATTGCTCATATAAGCATAATATGGCTAATAATATGAGTGAGATTGATAATAGTAAGAGTAATAAGTATAGTAATTGTCGTTCTATCGATCATATAAGCATAATATGGCTAATAATATGAGCTAGATCGATAATACTAAGAGTAGTGAGTATAGTAATTGTCGTTCTATCGATCATATAAGCATAATATGGCTAATAATATGAGTTAGATTGATAATAGTAAGAGTAATAAGCATAATAATTGTATTTCTGTCGATCAAATTAGCATAATATGGTTAATAATATGAGTTAGGTTGATAATAATAAGAGTAATAAGTATAGTAAATGTCGTGCTATCGATCATATCTCCATAATATGGTTAATAATATGAGTTAGATTTATAATAGTGAGTGTAATAAGTATCGTAATTGTCGTTCTGTCGATCATATAAACATAATATCGCTAATAATATGAGTTAGATTGATAATAATAAGTGTAGTGAGTATAGTAATTGTCGTTCTATCGATCATATAAGCATAATATGGCTAATAATATGAGTTAGGTTGATAATAATAAGAGTAATAAGTATAGTAATTGTCGTTCTATCGATCATATAAGCATAATATGGCTAATAATATGAGTTAGATTGATAATACTAAGAGTAGTGATTATAGTAACTCTCGTTCTATCGATCATATATGCATAATATGGCTAATAATATGAGTTAGATTGATAATAATAAGAGTAATAAGTATAGTAATTGTCGTTCTATCGATCATATAAGCATAATATGGCTAATAATATGAGTTAGATTGATAATAATAAGAGTAATAAGTAAAGTAATTGTCGTTCTATCGATCACATCGGCATAATATGGCTAATAATATGAGTTAGATTGATAATAATAAGAGTAATAAGTATAGTAAATGTCGTTCTATCGATCATATAAGCATAATATCGCTAATAATATGAGTTAGATTGATAATAATAAGTGTAGTGAGTATAGTAATTGTCGTTCTATCGATCATATAAGCATAATATGGCTAATAATATGAGTTAGATTGATAATAATAAGAGTAATAAGTATAGTAATTGTCGTTCTATCGATCATTTAAGCATAATATGGCTAATAATATGAGTTAGGTTAATAATAATAAGAGTAATAAGTATAGTAATTGTCGTTCTATCGATCATATAAGCATAATATGGCTAATAATATGAGTTAGATTGATAATAATAAGAGTAATAAGTATAGTAATTGTCGTTCTATCGATCATATTAGCATAGTATGGTTAATAATATGAGTTAGGTTGATAATAATAAGAGTAATAAGTATAGTAATTGTCGTTCTATCGATCATATAAGCATAATATGGCTAATAATATGAGCTAGATCGATAATACTAAGAGTAGTGAGTATAGTAATTCTCGTTCTATCGATCATATAATCATAATATGGCTAATAATATGAGTTAGATTGATAATAATAAGAGTAATGAGTATAGTAATTGTCGTTCTATCGATCATATAAGCATAATATGGCTAATAATATGAGTTAGATTGATAATAGTGAGTGTAATAAGTATAGTAATTGTCGTTCTATTGCTCATATAAGCATAATATGGCTAATAATATGAGTTAGATTGATAATAGTAAGAGTAATAAGTATAGTAATTGTCGTTCTATCGATCATATAAGCATAATATGGCTAATAATATGAGCTAGATCGATAATACTAAGAGTAGTGAGTATAGTAATTGTCGTTCTATCGATCATATAAGCATAATATGGCTAATAATATGAGTTAGATTAATAATAATAAGAGTAATAAGTATAGTAATTGTCGTTCTATCGATCATATAAGCATAATATGGCTAATAATATGAGTTAGATTGATAATAGTGAGTGTAATAAGTACAGTAATTGTCTTTCTATCGATCATATAAGCATAATATGGCTAATAATATGAGTTCGATTGATAATAATAAGAGTAATAAGTAAAGTAATTGTCGTTCTATCGATCACATCGGCATAATATGGCTAATAATATGAGTTAGATTGATAATAATAAGAGTAATAAGTATAGTAAATGTCGTTCTATCGATCATATAAGCATAATATCGCTAATAATATGAGTTAGATTGATAATAATAAGTGTAGTGAGTATAGTAATTGTCGTTCTATCGATCATATAAGCATAATATGGCTAATAATATGAGTTAGATTGATAATAATAAGAGTAATAAGTATAGTAATTGTCGTTCTATCGATCATTTAAGCATAATATGGCTAATAATATGAGTTAGGTTAATAATAATAAGAGTAATAAGTATAGTAATTGTCGTTCTATCGATCATATAAGCATAATATGGCTAATAATATGAGTTAGATTGATAATAATAAGAGTAATAAGTATAGTAATTGTCGTTCTATCGATCATATTAGCATAGTATGGTTAATAATATGAGTTAGGTTGATAATAATAAGAGTAATAAGTATAGTAATTGTCGTTCTATCGATCATATAAGCATAATATGGCTAATAATATGAGCTAGATCGATAATACTAAGAGTAGTGAGTATAGTAATTCTCGTTCTATCGATCATATAATCATAATATGGCTAATAATATGAGTTAGATTGATAATAATAAGAGTAATGAGTATAGTAATTGTCGTTCTATCGATCATATAAGCATAATATGGCTAATAATATGAGTTAGATTGATAATAGTGAGTGTAATAAGTATAGTAATTGTCGTTCTATTGCTCATATAAGCATAATATGGCTAATAATATGAGTGAGATTGATAATAGTAAGAGTAATAAGTATAGTAATTGTCGTTCTATCGATCATATAAGCATAATATGGCTAATAATATGAGCTAGATCGATAATACTAAGAGTAGTGAGTATAGTAATTGTCGTTCTATCGATCATATAAGCATAATATGGCTAATAATATGAGTTAGATTAATAATAATAAGAGTAATAAGTATAGTAATTGTCGTTCTATCGATCATATAAGCATAATATGGCTAATAATATGAGTTAGATTGATAATAGTAAGAGTAATAAGCATAATAATTGTATTTCTGTCGATCAAATTAGCATAATATGGTTAATAATATGAGTTAGGTTGATAATAATAAGAGTAATAAGTATAGTAAATGTCGTGCTATCGATCATATCTCCATAATATGGTTAATAATATGAGTTAGATTGATAATAGTGAGTGTAATAAGTATCGTAATTGTCGTTCTGTCGATCATATAAACATAATATCGCTAATAATATGAGTTAGATTGATAATAATAAGTGTAGTGAGTATAGTAATTGTCGTTCTATCGATCATATAAGCATAATATGGCTAATAATATGAGTTAGGTTGATAATAATAAGAGTAATAAGTATAGTAATTGTCGTTCTATCGATCATATAAGCATAATATGGCTAATAATATGAGTTAGATTGATAATACTAAGAGTAGTGATTATAGTAACTCTCGTTCTATCGATCATATATGCATAATATGGCTAATAATATGAGTTAGATTGATAATAATAAGAGTAATAAGTATAGTAATTGTCGTTCTATCGATCATTTAAGCATAATATGGCTAATAATATGAGTTAGGTTAATAATAATAAGAGTAATAAGTATAGTAATTGTCGTTCTATCGATCATATAAGCATAATATGGCTAATAATATGAGTTAGATTGATAATAATAAGAGTAATAAGTATAGTAATTGTCGTTCTATCGATCATATTAGCATAGTATGGTTAATAATATGAGTTAGGTTGATAATAATAAGAGTAATAAGTATAGTAATTGTCGTTCTATCGATCATATAAGCATAATATGGCTAATAATATGAGCTAGATCGATAATACTAAGAGTAGTGAGTATAGTAATTCTCGTTCTATCGATCATATAATCATAATATGGCTAATAATATGAGTTAGATTGATAATAATAAGAGTAATGAGTATAGTAATTGTCGTTCTATCGATCATATAAGCATAATATGGCTAATAATATGAGTTAGATTGATAATAGTGAGTGTAATAAGTATAGTAATTGTCGTTCTATTGCTCATATAAGCATAATATGGCTAATAATATGAGTGAGATTGATAATAGTAAGAGTAATAAGTATAGTAATTGTCGTTCTATCGATCATATAAGCATAATATGGCTAATAATATGAGCTAGATCGATAATACTAAGAGTAGTGAGTATAGTAATTGTCGTTCTATCGATCATATAAGCATAATATGGCTAATAATATGAGTTAGATTAATAATAATAAGAGTAATAAGTATAGTAATTGTCGTTCTATCGATCATATAAGCATAATATGGCTAATAATATGAGTTAGATTGATAATAGTAAGAGTAATAAGCATAATAATTGTATTTCTGTCGATCAAATTAGCATAATATGGTTAATAATATGAGTTAGGTTGATAATAATAAGAGTAATAAGTATAGTAAATGTCGTGCTATCGATCATATCTCCATAATATGGTTAATAATATGAGTTAGATTGATAATAGTGAGTGTAATAAGTATCGTAATTGTCGTTCTGTCGATCATATAAACATAATATCGCTAATAATATGAGTTAGATTGATAATAATAAGTGTAGTGAGTATAGTAATTGTCGTTCTATCGATCATATAAGCATAATATGGCTAATAATATGAGTTAGGTTGATAATAATAAGAGTAATAAGTATAGTAATTGTCGTTCTATCGATCATATAAGCATAATATGGCTAATAATATGAGTTAGATTGATAATACTAAGAGTAGTGATTATAGTAACTCTCGTTCTATCGATCATATATGCATAATATGGCTAATAATATGAGTTAGATTGATAATAATAAGAGTAATAAGTATAGTAATTGTCGTTCTATCGATCATATAAGCATAATATGGCTAATAATATGAGTTAGATTGATAATAATAAGAGTAATAAGTACAGTAATTGTCGTTCTATCGATCATATGAGCATAATGTGGCTAATAATATGAGTTCGATTGATAATAATAAGAGTAATAAGTATAGTAATGGTCGTTCTATCGATCATATAAGCATAATATGGCTAATAATATGAGTTAGATTGATAATAGTAAGAGTAATAAGTATAATAATTGTCGTTCTGTCGATCAAATTAGCATAATATGGTTAATAATATGAGTTAGGTTGATAATAATAAGAGTAATAAGTATAGTAAATGTCGTGCTATCGATCATATCTCCATAATATGGTTAATAATATGAGTTAGATTGATAATAGTGAGTGTAATAAGTATCGTAATTGTCGTTCTGTCGATCATATAAACATAATATCGCTAATAATATGAGTTAGATTGATAATAATAAGTGTAGTGAGTATAGTAATTGTCGTTCTATCGATCATATAAGCATAATATGGCTAATAATATGAGTTAGGTTGATAATAATAAGAGTAATAAGTATAGTAATTGTCGTTCTATCGATCATATAAGCATAATATGGCTAATAATATGAGTTAGATTGATAATACTAAGAGTAGTGATTATAGTAACTCTCGTTCTATCGATCATATATGCATAATATGGCTAATAATATGAGTTAGATTGATAATAATAAGAGTAATAAGTATAGTAATTGTCGTTCTATCGATCATATAAGCATAATATGGCTAATAATATGAGTTAGATTGATAATAATAAGAGTAATAAGTACAGTAATTGTCGTTCTATCGATCATATAAGCATAATGTGGCTAATAATATGAGTTCGATTGATAATAATAAGAGTAATAAGTATAGTAATTGTCGTTCTATCGATCACATCTGCATAATATGGCTAATAATATGAGCTAGATTGATAATACTAAGAGTAGTGAGTATAGTAATTCTCGTTCTATCGATCATATAAGCATAATATGGCTAATAATATGGGTTAGATTGATAATAATAAGAGTAATAAGTATAGTAATTGTCGTTCTATCGATCATTTAAGCATAATATGGCTAATAATATGAGTTAGATTGATAATAATAAGAGTAATGAGTATAGGAATTGTCGTTCTATCGATCATATAAGCATAATATGGCTAATAATATGAGTTAGATTGATAATACTAAGAGTAGTGATTATAGTAACTCTCGTTCTATCGATCATATATGCATAATATGGCTAATAATATGAGTTAGATTGATAATAATAAGAGTAATAAGTATAGTAATTGTCGTTCTATCGATCATATAAGCATAATATGGCTAATAATATGAGTTAGATTGATAATAATAAGAGTCATAAGTAAAGTAATTGTCGTTCTATCGATCACATCGGCATAATATGGCTAATAATATGAGTTAGATTGATAATAATAAGAGTAATAAGTATAGTAAATGTCGTTCTATCGATCATATAAGCATAATATCGCTAATAATATGAGTTAGATTGATAATAATAAGTGTAGTGAGTATAGTAATTGTCGTTCTATCGATCATATAAGCATAATATGGCTAATAATATGAGTTAGATTGATAATAATAAGAGTAATAAGTATAGTAATTGTCGTTCTATCGATCATTTAAGCATAATATGGCTAATAATATGAGTTAGGTTAATAATAATAAGAGTAATAAGTATAGTAATTGTCGTCCTATCGATCATATAAACATAATATGGCTAATAATATGAGTTAGATTGATAATAATAAGAGTAATAAGTATAGTAATTGTCGTTCTATCGATCATATTAGCATAGTATGGTTAATAATATGAGTTAGGTTGATAATAATAAGAGTAATAAGTATAGTAATTGTCGTTCTATCGATCATATAAGCATAATATGGCTAATAATATGAGCTAGATCGATAATACTAAGAGTAGTGAGTATAGTAATTGTCGTTCTATCGATCATATAAGCATAATATGGCTAATAATATGAGTTAGATTAATAATAATAAGAGTAATAAGTATAGTAATTGTCGTTCTATCGATCATATAAGCATAATATGGCTAATAATATGAGTTAGATTGATAATAGTAAGAGTAATAAGCATAATAATTGTATTTCTGTCGATCAAATTAGCATAATATGGTTAATAATATGAGTTAGGTTGATAATAATAAGAGTAATAAGTATAGTAAATGTCGTGCTATCGATCATATCTCCATAATATGGTTAATAATATGAGTTAGATTGATAATAGTGAGTGTAATAAGTATCGTAATTGTCGTTCTGTCGATCATATAAACATAATATCGCTAATAATATGAGTTAGATTGATAATAATAAGTGTAGTGAGTATAGTAATTGTCGTTCTATCGATCATATAAGCATAATATGGCTAATAATATGAGTTAGGTTGATAATAATAAGAGTAATAAGTATAGTAATTGTCGTTCTATCGATCATATAAGCATAATATGGCTAATAATATGAGTTAGATTGATAATACTAAGAGTAGTGATTATAGTAACTCTCGTTCTATCGATCATATATGCATAATATGGCTAATAATATGAGTTAGATTGATAATAATAAGAGTAATAAGTATAGTAATTGTCGTTCTATCGATCATATAAGCATAATATGGCTAATAATATGAGTTAGATTGATAATAATAAGAGTAATAAGTAAAGTAATTGTCGTTCTATCGATCACATCGGCATAATATGGCTAATAATATGAGTTAGATTGATAATAATAAGAGTAATAAGTATAGTAAATGTCGTTCTATCGATCATATAAGCATAATATCGCTAATAATATGAGTTAGATTGATAATAATAAGTGTAGTGAGTATAGTAATTGTCGTTCTATCGATCATATAAGCATAATATGGCTAATAATATGAGTTAGATTGATAATAATAAGAGTAATAAGTATAGTAATTGTCGTTCTATCGATCATTTAAGCATAATATGGCTAATAATATGAGTTAGGTTAATAATAATAAGAGTAATAAGTATAGTAATTGTCGTTCTATCGATCATATAAGCATAATATGGCTAATAATATGAGTTAGATTGATAATAATAAGAGTAATAAGTATAGTAATTGTCGTTCTATCGATCATATTAGCATAGTATGGTTAATAATATGAGTTAGGTTGATAATAATAAGAGTAATAAGTATAGTAATTGTCGTTCTATCGATCATATAAGCATAATATGGCTAATAATATGAGCTAGATCGATAATACTAAGAGTAGTGAGTATAGTAATTCTCGTTCTATCGATCATATAATCATAATATGGCTAATAATATGAGTTAGATTGATAATAGTGAGTGTAATAAGTATAGTAATTGTCGTTCTATTGCTCATATAAGCATAATATGGCTAATAATATGAGTTAGATTGATAATAGTAAGAGTAATAAGTATAGTAATTGTCGTTCTATCGATCATATAAGCATAATATGGCTAATAATATGAGCTAGATCGATAATACTAAGAGTAGTGAGTATAGTAATTGTCGTTCTATCGATCATATAAGCATAATATGGCTAATAATATGAGTTAGATTAATAATAATAAGAGTAATAAGTATAGTAATTGTCGTTCTATCGATCATATAAGCATACTATGGCTAATAATATGAGTTAGATTGATAATAGTAAGAGTAATAAGTATAATAATTGTATTTCTGTCGATCAAATTAGCATAATATGGTTAATAATATGAGTTAGGTTGATAATAATAAGAGTAATAAGTATAGTAAATGTCGTGCTATCGATCATATCTCCATAATATGGTTAATAATATGAGTTAGATTGATAATAGTGAGTGTAATAAGTATCGTAATTGTCGTTCTGTCGATCATATAAACATAATATCGCTAATAATATGAGTTAGATTGATAATAATAAGTGTAGTGAGTATAGTAATTGTCGTTCTATCGATCATATAAGCATAATATGGCTAATAATATGAGTTAGGTTGATAATAATAAGAGTAATAAGTATAGTAATTGTCGTTCTATCGATCATATAAGCATAATATGGCTAATAATATGAGTTAGATTGATAATACTAAGAGTAGTGATTATAGTAACTCTCGTTCTATCGATCATATATGCATAATATGGCTAATAATATGAGTTAGATTGATAATACTAAGAGTAGTGAGTATAGTAATTCTCGTTCTATCGATCATATAAGCATAATATGGCTAATAATATGGGTTAGATTGATAATAATAAGAGTAATAAGTATAGTAATTGTCGTTCTATCGATCATTTAAGCATAATATGGCTAATAATATGAGTTAGATTGATAATAATAAGAGTAATGAGTATAGGAATTGTCGTTCTATCGATCATATAAGCATAATATGGCTAATAATATGAGTTAGATTGATAATACTAAGAGTAGTGAGTATAGTAACTCTCGTTCTATCGATCATATATGCATAATATGGCTAATAATATGAGTTAGATTGATAATAATAAGAGTAATGAGTATAGTAATTGTCGTTCTATCGATCATATAAGCATAATATGGCTAATAATACGAGTTAGATTGATAATAATAAGAGGAATAAGTACAGTAATTGTCGTTCTATCGATCATATAAGCATAATGTGGCTAATAATATGAGTTCGATTGATAATAATAAGAGTAATAAGTATAGTAATTGTCGTTCTATCGATCACATCTGCATAATATGGTTAATAATATGAGTTAGATTGATAATAGTGAGTGTAATAAGTATAGTAATTGTCGTTCTATTGCTCATATAAGCATAATATGGCTAATAATATGAGTTAGATTGATAATAATAAGAGTAATGAGTATAGTAATTGTAGTTCTATCGATCATATAAGCATAATATGGCTAATAATATGAGTTAGATTGATAATAATAAGAGTAATAAGTACAGTAATTGTCTTTCTATCGATCATATAAGCATAATATGGCTAATAATATGAGTTCGATTGATAATAATAAGAGTAATAAGTAAAGTAATTGTCGTTCTATCGATAACATCGGCATAATATGGCTAATAATATGAGTTAGATTGATAATAATAAGAGTAATAAGTATAGTAAATGTCGTTCTATCGATCATATAAGCATAATATCGCTAATAATATGAGTTAGATTGATAATAATAAGTGTAGTGAGTATAGTAATTGTCGTTCTATCGATCATATAAGCATAATATGGCTAATAATATGAGTTAGATTGATAATAATAAGAGTAATACGTATAGTAATTGTCGTTCTATCGATCATTTAAGCATAATATGGCTAATAATATGAGTTAGGTTAATAATAATAAGAGTAATAAGTATAGTAATTGTCGTTCTATCGATCATATAAGCATAATATGGCTAATAATATGAGTTAGATTGATAATAATAAGAGTAATAAGTATAGTAATTGTCGTTCTATCGATCATATTAGCATAGTATGGTTAATAATATGAGTTAGGTTGATAATAATAAGAGTAATAAGTATAGTAATTGTCGTTCTATCGATCATATAAGCATAATATGGCTAATAATATGAGCTAGATCGATAATACTAAGAGTAGTGAGTATAGTAATTCTCGTTCTATCGATCATATAAGCATAATATGGCTAATAATATGAGCTAGATCGATAATACTAAGAGTAGTGAGTATAGTAACTCTCGTTCTATCGATCATATAATCATAATATGGCTAATAATATGAGTTAGATTGATAATAATAAGAGTAATGAGTATAGTAATTGTCGTTCTATCGATCATATAAGCATAATATGGCTAATAATATGAGTTAGATTGATAATAGTGAGTGTAATAAGTATAGTAATTGTCGTTCTATTGCTCATATAAGCATAATATGGCTAATAATATGAGTTAGATTGATAATAGTAAGAGTAATAAGTATAGTAATTGTCGTTCTATCGATCATATAAGCATAATATGGCTAATAATATGAGCTAGATCGATAATACTAAGAGTAGTGAGTATAGTAATTGTCGTTCTATCGATCATATAAGCATAATATGGCTAATAATATGAGTTAGATTGATAATAGTGAGTGTAATAAGTACAGTAATTGTCTTTCTATCGATCATATAAGCATAATATGGCTAATAATATGAGTTCGATTGATAATAATAAGAGTAATAAGTAAAGTAATTGTCGTTCTATCGATCACATCGGCATAATATGGCTAATAATATGAGTTAGATTGATAATAATAAGAGTAATAAGTATAGTAAATGTCGTTCTATCGATCATATAAGCATAATATCGCTAATAATATGAGTTAGATTGATAATAATAAGTGTAGTGAGTATAGTAATTGTCGTTCTATCGATCATATAAGCATAATATGGCTAATAATATGAGTTAGATTGATAATAATAAGAGTAATAAGTACAGTAATTGTCGTTCTATCGATCATTTAAGCATAATATGGCTAATAATATGAGTTAGGTTAATAATAATAAGAGTAATAAGTATAGTAATTGTCGTTCTATCGATCATATAAGCATAATATGGCTAATAATATGAGTTAGATTGATAATAATAAGAGTAATAAGTATAGTAATTGTCGTTCTATCGATCATATTAGCATAGTATGGTTAATAATATGAGTTAGGTTGATAATAATAAGAGTAATAAGTATAGTAATTGTCGTTCTATCGATCATATAAGCATAATATCGCTAATAATATGAGTTAGATTGATATTAATAAGTGTAGTGAGTATAGTAATTGTCGTTCTATCGATCATATAAGCATAATATGGCTAATAATATGAGTTAGATTGATAATAATAAGAGTAATAAGTACAGTAATTGTCGTTCTATCGATCATATAAGCATAATGTGGCTAATAATATGAGTTCGATTGATAATAATAAGAGTAATAAGTATAGTAATTGTCGTTCTATCGATCACATCTGCATAATATGGCTAATAATATGAGCTAGATTGATAATACTAAGAGTAGTGAGTATAGTAATTCTCGTTCTATCGATCATATAAGCATAATATGGCTAATAATATGGGTTAGATTGATAATAATGAGAGTAATAAGTATAGTAATTGCCGTTCTATCGATCATTTAAGCATAATATGGCTAATAATATGAGTAAGATTGATAATAATAAGAGTAATGAGTATAGGAATTGTCGTTCTATCGATCATATAAGCATAATATGGCTAATAATATGAGTTAGATTGATAATACTAAGAGTAGTGAGTATAGTAACTCTCGTTCTATCGATCATATATGCATAATATGGCTAATAATATGAGTTAGATTGATAATAATAAGAGTAATGAGTATAGTAATTGTCGTTCTATCGATCATATAAGCATAATATGGCTAATAATGCGAGTTAGATTGATAATAATAAGAGGAATAAGTACAGTAATTGTCGTTCTATCGATCATATAAGCATAATGTGGCTAATAATATGAGTTCGATTGATAATAATAAGAGTAATAAGTATAGTAATTGTCGTTCTATCGATCACATCTGCATAATATGGTTAATAATATGAGTTAGATTCATAATAGTGAGTGTAATAAGTATAGTAATTGTCGTTCTATTGCTCATATAAGCATAATATGGCTAATAATATGAGTTAGATTGATAATAATAAGAGTAATGAGTATAGTAATTGTAGTTCTATCGATCATATAAGCATAATATGGCTAATAATATGAGTTAGATTGATAATAATAAGAGTAATAAGTACAGTAATTGTCTTTCTATCGATCATATAAGCATAATATGGCTAATAATATGAGTTCGATTGATAATAATAAGAGTAATAAGTAAAGTAATTGTCGTTCTATCGATCACATCGGCATAATATGGCTAATAATATGAGTTAGATTGATAATAATAAGAGTAATAAGTATAGTAAATGTCGTTCTATCGATCATATAAGCATAATATCGCTAATAATATGAGTTAGATTGATAATAATAAGTGTAGTGAGTATAGTAATTGTCGTTCTATCGATCATATAAGCATAATATGGCTAATAATATGAGTTAGATTGATAATAATAAGAGTAATAAGTATAGTAATTGTCGTTCTATCGATCATTTAAGCATAATATGGCTAATAATATGAGGTAGGTTAATAATAATAAGAGTAATAAGTATAGTAATTGTCGTTCTATCGATCATATAAGCATAATATGGCTAATAATATGAGTTAGATTGATAATAATAAGAGTAATAAGTATAGTAATTGTCGTTCTATCGATCATATTAGCATAGTATGGTTAATAATATGAGTTAGGTTGATAATAATAAGAGTAATAAGTATAGTAATTGTCGTTCTATCGATCATATAAGCATAATATGGCTAATAATATGAGTTAGATTGATAATACTAAGAGTAGTGATTATAGTAACTCTCGTTCTATCGATCATATATGCATAATATGGCTAATAATATGAGTTAGATTGATAATAATAAGAGTAATAAGTATAGTAATTGTCGTTCTATCGATCATATAAGCATAATATGGCTAATAATATGAGTTAGATTGATAATAATAAGAGTAATAAGTACAGTAATTGTCGTTCTATCGATCATATAAGCATAATGTGGCTAATAATATGAGTTCGATTGATAATAATAAGAGTAATAAGTATAGTAATTGTCGTTCTATCGATCACATCTGCATAATATGGTTAATAATATGAGTTAGATTGATAATAGTGAGTGTAATAAGTATAGTAATTGTCGTTCTATTGCTCATGTAAGCATAATATGGCTAATAATATGAGTTAGATTGATAATAATAAGAGTAATGAGTATAGTAATTGTAGTTCTATCGATCATATAAGCATAATATGGCTAATAATATGAGTTAGATTGATAATAATAAGAGTAATAAGTACAGTAATTGTCTTTCTATCGATCATATAAGCATAATATGGCTAATAATATGAGTTCGATTGATAATAATAAGAGTAATAAGTAAAGTAATTGTCGTTCTATCGATCACATCGGCATAATATGGCTAATAATATGAGTTAGATTGATAATAATAAGAGTAATAAGTATAGTAAATGTCGTTCTATCGATCATATAAGCATAATATCGCTAATAATATGAGTTAGATTGATAATAATAAGTGTAGTGAGTATAGTAATTGTCGTTCTATCGATCATATAAGCATAATATGGCTAATAATATGAGTTAGATTGATAATAATAAGAGTAATACGTATAGTAATTGTCGTTCTATCGATCATTTAAGCATAATATGGCTAATAATATGAGTTAGGTTAATAATAATAAGAGTAATAAGTATAGTAATTGTCGTTCTATCGATCATATAAGCATAATATGGCTAATAATATGAGTTAGATTGATAATAATAAGAGTAATAAGTATAGTAATTGTCGTTCTATCGATCATATTAGCATAGTATGGTTAATAATATGAGTTAGGTTGATAATAATAAGAGTAATAAGTATAGTAATTGTCGTTCTATCGATCATATAAGCATAATATGGCTAATAATATGAGCTAGATCGATAATACTAAGAGTAGTGAGTATAGTAATTCTCGTTCTATCGATCATATAATCATAATATGGCTAATAATATGAGTTAGATTGATAATAATAAGAGTAATGAGTATAGTAATTGTCGTTCTATCGATCATATAAGCATAATATGGCTAATAATATGAGTTAGATTGATAATAATAAGAGTAATAAGTATAGTAATTGTCGTTCTATCGATCATTTAAGCATAATATGGCTAATAATATGAGTTAGGTTAATAATAATAAGAGTAATAAGTATAGTAATTGTCGTTCTATCGATCATATAAGCATAATATGGCTAATAATATGAGTTAGATTGATAATAATAAGAGTAATAAGTATAGTAATTGTCGTTCTATCGATCATATTAGCATAGTATGGTTAATAATATGAGTTAGGTTGATAATAATAAGAGTAATAAGTATAGTAATTGTCGTTCTACCGATCATATAAGCATAATATGGCTAATAATATGAGCTAGATTGATAATACTAAGAGTAGTGAGTATAGTAACTCTCGTTCTATCGATCATATAATCATAATATGGCTAATAATATGAGTTAGATTGATAATAATAAGAGTAATGAGTATAGTAATTGTCGTTCTATCGATCATATAAGCATAATATGGCTAATAATATGAGTTAGATTGATAATAGTGAGTGTAATAAGTATAGTAATTGTCGTTCTATTGCTCATATAAGCATAATATGGCTAATAATATGAGTTAGATTGATAATAGTAAGAGTGATAAGTATAGTAATTGTCGTTCTATCGATCATATAAGCATAATATGGCTAATAATATGAGCTAGATCGATAATACTAAGAGTAGTGAGTATAGTAATTGTCGTTCTATCGATCATATAAGCATAATATGGCTAATAATATGAGTTAGATTAATAATAATAAGAGTAATAAGTATAGTAATTGTCGTTCTATCGATCATATAAGCATAATATGGCTAATAATATGAGTTAGATTGATAATAGTGAGTGTAATAAGTACAGTAATTGTCTTTCTATCGATCATATAAGCATAATATGGCTAATAATATGAGTTCGATTGATAATAATAAGAGTAATAAGTAAAGTAATTGTCGTTCTATCGATCACATCGGCATAATATGGCTAATAATATGAGTTAGATTGATAATAATAAGAGTAATAAGTATAGTAAATGTCGTTCTATCGATCATATAAGCATAATATCGCTAATAATATGAGTTAGATTGATAATAATAAGTGTAGTGAGTATAGTAATTGTCGTTCTATCGATCATATAAGCATAATATGGCTAATAATATGAGTTAGATTGATAATAATAAGAGTAATAAGTACAGTAATTGTCGTTCTATCGATCATTTAAGCATAATATGGCTAATAATATGAGTTAGGTTAATAATAATAAGAGTAATAAGTATAGTAATTGTCGTTCTATCGATCATATAAGCATAATATGGCTAATAATATGAGTTAGATTGATAATATTAAGAGTAATAAGTATAGTAATTGTCGTTCTATCGATCATATTAGCATAGTATGGTTAATAATATGAGTTAGGTTGATAATAATAAGTGTAGTGAGTATAGTAATTGTCGTTCTATCGATCATATAAGCATAATATGGCTAATAATATGAGTTAGATTGATAATAATAAGAGTAATAAGTACAGTAATTGTCGTTCTATCGATCATATAAGCATAATGTGGCTAATAATATGAGTTCGATTGATAATAATAAGAGTAATAAGTATAGTAATTGTCGTTCTATCGATCACATCTGCATAATATGGCTAATAATATGAGCTAGATTGATAATACTAAGAGTAGTGAGTATAGTAATTCTCGTTCTATCGATCATATAAGCATAATATGGCTAATAATATGGGTTAGATTGATAATAATAAGAGTAATAAGTATAGTAATTGTCGTTCTATCGATCATTTAAGCATAATATGGCTAATAATATGAGTAAGATTGATAATAATAAGAGTAATGAGTATAGGAATTGTCGTTCTATCGATCATATAAGCATAATATGGCTAATAATATGAGTTAGATTGATAATACTAAGAGTAGTGAGTATAGTAACTCTCGTTCTATCGATCATATATGCATAATATGGCTAATAATATGAGTTAGATTGATAATAATAAGAGTAATGAGTATAGTAATTGTCGTTCTATCGATCATATAAGCATAATATGGCTAATAATGCGAGTTAGATTGATAATAATAAGAGGAATAAGTACAGTAATTGTCGTTCTATCGATCATATAAGCATAATGTGGCTAATAATATGAGTTCGATTGATAATAATAAGAGTAATAAGTATAGTAATTGTCGTTCTATCGATCACATCTGCATAATATGGTTAATAATATGAGTTAGATTCATAATAGTGAGTGTAATAAGTATAGTAATTGTCGTTCTATTGCTCATATAAGCATAATATGGCTAATAATATGAGTTAGATTGATAATAATAAGAGTAATGAGTATAGTAATTGTAGTTCTATCGATCATATAAGCATAATATGGCTAATAATATGAGTTAGATTGATAATAATAAGAGTAATAAGTACAGTAATTGTCTTTCTATCGATCATATAAGCATAATATGGCTAATAATATGAGTTCGATTGATAATAATAAGAGTAATAAGTAAAGTAATTGTCGTTCTATCGATCACATCGGCATAATATGGCTAATAATATGAGTTAGATTGATAATAATAAGAGTAATAAGTATAGTAAATGTCGTTCTATCGATCATATAAGCATAATATCGCTAATAATATGAGTTAGATTGATAATAATAAGTGTAGTGAGTATAGTAATTGTCGTTCTATCGATCATATAAGCATAATATGGCTAATAATATGAGTTAGATTGATAATAATAAGAGTAATAAGTATAGTAATTGTCGTTCTATCGATCATTTAAGCATAATATGGCTAATAATATGAGTTAGGTTAATAATAATAAGAGTAATAAGTACAGTAATTGTCGTTCTATCGATCATATAAGCATAATATGGCTAATAATATGAGTTAGATTGATAATAATAAGAGTAATAAGTATAGTAATTGTCGTTCTATCGATCATATTAGCATAGTATGGTTAATAATATGAGTTAGGTTGATAATAATAAGAGTAATAAGTATAGTAATTGTCGTTCTATCGATCATATAAGCATAATATGGCTAATAATATGAGCTAGATCGATAATACTAAGAGTAGTGAGTATAGTAATTCTCGTTCTATCGATCATATAATCATAATATGGCTAATAATATGAGTTAGATTGATAATAATAAGAGTAATGAGTATAGTAATTGCCGTTCTATCGATCATATAAGCATAATATGGCTAATAATATGAGTTAGATTGATAATAGTGAGTGTAATAAGTACAGTAATTGTCTTTCTATCGATCATATAAGCATAATATGGCTAATAATATGAGTTCGATTGATAATAATAAGAGTAATAAGTAAAGTAATTGTCGTTCTATCGATCATATAAGCATAATATGGCTAATAATATGAGTTAGATTGATAATAATAAGAGTAATAAGTATAGTAATTGTCGTTCTATCGATCATATAAGCATAATATGGCTAATAATATGAGCTAGATCGATAATACTAAGAGTAGTGAGTATAGTAATTCTCGTTCTATCGATCATATAATCATAATATGGCTAATAATATGAGTTAGATTGATAATAATAAGAGTAATGAGTATAGGAATTGTCGTTCTATCGATCATATAAGCATAATATGGCTAATAATATGAGTTAGATTGATAATACTAAGAGTAGTGAGTATAGTAACTCTCGTTCTATCGATCATATATGCATAATATGGCTAATAATATGAGTTAGATTGATAATAATAAGAGTAATGCGTATAGTAATTGTCGTTCTATCGATCATATAAGCATAATATGGCTAATAATGCGAGTTAGATTGATAATAATAAGAGGAATAAGTACAGTAATTGTCGTTCTATCGATCATATAAGCATAATGTGGCTAATAATATGAGTTCGATTGATAATAATAAGAGTAATAAGTATAGTAATTGTCGTTCTATCGATCACATCTGCATAATATGGTTAATAATATGAGTTAGATTGATAATAGTGAGTGTAATAAGTATAGTAATTGTCGTTCTATTGCTCATATAAGCGTAATATGGCTAATAATATGAGTTAGATTGATAATAATAAGAGTAATGAGTATAGTAATTGTAGTTCTATCGATCATATAAGCATAATATGGCTAATAATATGAGTTAGATTGATAATAATAAGAGTAATAAGTACAGTAATTGTCTTTCTATCGATCATATAAGCATAATATGGCTAATAATATGAGTTCGATTGATAATAATAAGAGTAATAAGTATAGTAATTGTCGTTCTATCGATCATATAAGCATAATATGGCTAATAATATGAGTTAGATTGATAATAGTGAGTGTAATAAGTACAGTAATTGTCTTTCTATCGATCATATAAGCATAATATGGCTAATAATATGAGTTCGATTGATAATAATAAGAGTAATAAGTAAAGTAATTGTCGTTCTATCGATCACATCGGCATAATATGGCTAATAATATGAGTTAGATTGATAATAATAAGAGTAATAAGTATAGTAAATGTCGTTCTATCGATCATATAAGCATAATATCGCTAATAATATGAGTTAGATTGATAATAATAAGTGTAGTGAGTATAGTAATTGTCGTTCTATCGATCATATAAGCATAATATGGCTAATAATATGAGTTAGATTGATAATAATAAGAGTAATAAGTACAGTAATTGTCGTTCTATCGATCATTTAAGCATAATATGGCTAATAATATGAGTTAGGTTAATAATAATAAGAGTAATAAGTATAGTAATTGTCGTTCTATCGATCATATAAGCATAATATGGCTAATAATATGAGTTAGATTGATAATAATAAGAGTAATAAGTATAGTAATTGTCGTTCTATCGATCATATTAGCATAGTATGGTTAATAATATGAGTTAGGTTGATAATAATAACAGTAATAAGTATAGTAATTGTCGTTCTATCGATCATATAAGCATAATATCGCTAATAATATGAGTTAGATTGATAATAATAAGTGTAGTGAGTATAGTAATTGTCGTTCTATCGATCATATAAGCATAATATGGCTAATAATATGAGTTAGATTGATAATAATAAGAGTAATAAGTACAGTAATTGTCGTTCTATCGATCATATAAGCATAATGTGGCTAATAATATGAGTTCGATTGATAATAATAAGAGTAATAAGTATAGTAATTGTCGTTCTATCGATCACATCTGCATAATATGGCTAATAATATGAGCTAGATTGATAATACTAAGAGTAGTGAGTATAGTAATTCTCGTTCTATCGATCATATAAGCATAATATGGCTAATAATATGGGTTAGATTGATAATAATAAGAGTAATAAGTATAGTAATTGTCGTTCTATCGATCATTTAAGCATAATATGGCTAATAATATGAGTAAGATTGATAATAATAAGAGTAATGAGTATAGGAATTGTCGTTCTATCGATCATATAAGCATAATATGGCTAATAATATGAGTTAGATTGATAATACTAAGAGTAGTGAGTATAGTAACTCTCGTTCTATCGATCATATATGCATAATATGGCTAATAATATGAGTTAGATTGATAATAATAAGAGTAATGAGTATAGTAATTGTCGTTCTATCGATCATATAAGCATAATATGGCTAATAATGCGAGTTAGATTGATAATAATAAGAGGAATAAGTACAGTAATTGTCGTTCTATCGATCATATAAGCATAATGTGGCTAATAATATGAGTTCGATTGATAATAATAAGAGTAATAAGTATAGTAATTGTCGTTCTATCGATCATATTAGCATAGTATGGTTAATAATATGAGTTAGGTTGATAATAATAAGAGTAATAAGTATAGTAATTGTCGTTCTATCGATCATATAAGCATAATATGGCTAATAATATGAGCTAGATCGATAATACTAAGAGTAGTGAGTATAGTAATTCTCGTTCTATCGATCATATAATCATAATATGGCTAATAATATGAGTTAGATTGATAATAATAAGAGTAATGAGTATAGTAATTGTCGTACTATCGATCATATAAGCATAATATGGCTAATAATATGAGTTAGATTGATAATAGTGAGTGTAATAAGTACAGTAATTGTCTTTCTATCGATCATATAAGCATAATATGGCTAATAATATGAGTTCGATTGATAATAATAAGAGTAATAAGTAAAGTAATTGTCGTTCTATCGATCATATAAGCATAATATGGCTAATAATATGAGTTAGATTGATAATAATAAGAGTAATAAGTATAGTAATTGTCGTTCTATCGATCATATAAGCATAATATGGCTAATAATATGAGCTAGATCGATAATACTAAGAGTAGTGAGTATAGTAATTCTCGTTCTATCGATCATATAATCATAATATGGCTAATAATATGAGTTAGATTGATAATAATAAGAGTAATGAGTATAGGAATTGTCGTTCTATCGATCATATAAGCATAATATGGCTAATAATATGAGTTAGATTGATAATACTAAGAGTAGTGAGTATAGTAACTCTCGTTCTATCGATCATATATGCATAATATGGCTAATAATATGAGTTAGATTGATAATAATAAGAGTAATGAGTATAGTAATTGTCGTTCTATCGATCATATAAGCATAATATGGCTAATAATACGAGTTAGATTGATAATAATAAGAGGAATAAGTACAGTAATTGTCGTTCTATCGATCATATAAGCATAATGTGGCTAATAATATGAGTTCGCTTGATAATAATAAGAGTAATAAGTATAGTAATTGTCGTTCTATCGATCACATCTGCATAATATGGTTAATAATATGAGTTAGATTGATAATAGTGAGTGTAATAAGTATAGTAATTGTCGTTCTATTGCTCATATAAGCATAATATGGCTAATAATATGAGTTAGATTGATAATAATAAGAGTAATGAGTATAGTAATTGTAGTTCTATCGATCATATAAGCATAATATGGCTAATAATATGAGTTAGATTGATAATAATAAGAGTAATAAGTACAGTAATTGTCTTTCTATCGATCATATAAGCATAATATGGCTAATAATATGAGTTCGATTGATAATAATAAGAGTAATAAGTAAAGTAATTGTCGTTCTATCGATCACATCGGCATAATATGGCTAATAATATGAGTTAGATTGATAATAATAAGAGTAATAAGTATAGTAAATGTCGTTCTATCGATCATATAAGCATAATATCGCTAATAATATGAGTTAGATTGATAATAATAAGTGTAGTGAGTATAGTAATTGTCGTTCTATCGATCATATAAGCATAATATGGCTAATAATATGAGTTAGATTGATAATAATAAGAGTAATACGTATAGTAATTGTCGTTCTATCGATCATTTAAGCATAATATGGCTAATAATATGAGTTAGGTTAATAATAATAAGAGTAATAAGTATAGTAATTGTCGTTCTATCGATCATATAAGCATAATATGGCTAATAATATGAGTTAGATTGATAATAATAAGAGTAATAAGTATAGTAATTGTCGTTCTATCGATCATATTAGCATAGTATGGTTAATAATATGAGTTAGGTTGATAATAATAAGAGTAATAAGTATAGTAATTGTCGTTCTATCGATCATATAAGCATAATATGGCTAATAATATGAGCTAGATCGATAATACTAAGAGTAGTGAGTATAGTAATTCTCGTTCTATCGATCATATAATCATAATATGGCTAATAATATGAGTTAGATTGATAATAATAAGAGTAATGAGTATAGTAATTGTCGTTCTATCGATCATATAAGCATAATATGGCTAATAATATGAGTTAGATTGATAATAATAAGAGTAATAAGTATAGTAATTGTCGTTCTATCGATCATTTAAGCATAATATGGCTAATAATATGAGTTAGGTTAATAATAATAAGAGTGATAAGTATAGTAATTGTCGTTCTATCGATCATATAAGCATAATATGGCTAATAATATGAGTTAGATTGATAATAATAAGAGTAATAAGTATAGTAATTGTCGTTCTATCGATCATATTAGCATAGTATGGTTAATAATATGAGTTAGGTTGATAATAATAAGAGTAATAAGTATAGTAATTGTCGTTCTATCGATCATATAAGCATAATATGGCTAATAATATGAGCTAGATCGATAATACTAAGAGTAGTGAGTATAGTAATACTCGTTCTATCGATCATATAATCATAATATGGCTAATAATATGAGTTAGATTGATAATAATAAGAGTAATGAGTATAGTAATTGTCGTTCTATCGATCATATAAGCATAATATGGCTAATAATATGAGTTAGATTGATAATAGTGAGTGTAATAAGTATAGTAATTGTCGTTCTATTGCTCATATAAGCATAATATGGCTAATAATATGAGTTAGATTGATAATAGTAAGAGTAATAAGTATAGTAATTGTCGTTCTATCGATCATATAAGCATAATATGGCTAATAATATGAGCTAGATCGATAATACTAAGAGTAGTGAGTATAGTAATTGACGTTCTATCGATCATATAAGCATAATATGGCTAATAATATGAGTTAGATTAATAATAATAAGAGTAATAAGTATAGTAATTGTCGTTCTATCGATCATATAAGCATAATATGGCTAATAATATGAGTTAGATTGATAATAATAAGAGTAATACGTATAGTAATTGTCGTTCTATCGATCATTTAAGCATAATATGGCTAATAATATGAGTTAGGTTAATAATAATAAGAGTAATAAGTATATTAATTGTCGTTCTATCGATCATATAAGCATAATATGGCTAATAATATGAGTTAGATTGATAATAATAAGAGTAATAAGTATAGTAATTGTCGTTCTATCGATCATATTAGCATAGTATGGTTAATAATATGAGTTATGTTGATAATAATAAGAGTAATAAGTATAGTAATTGTCGTTCTATCGATCATATAAGCATAATATGGCTAATAATATGAGCTAGATCGATAATACTAAGAGTAGTGAGTATAGTAATTCTCGTTCTATCGATCATATAATCATAATATGGCTAATAATATGAGTTAGATTGATAATAATAAGAGTAATGAGTATAGTAATTGTCGTTCTATCGATCATATAAGCATAATATGGCTAATAATATGAGTTAGATTGATAATAGTGAGTGTAATAAGTACAGTAATTGTCTTTCTATCGATCATATAAGCATAATATGGCTAATAATATGAGTTCGATTGATAATAATAAGAGTAATAAGTAAAGTAATTGTCGTTCTATCGATCACATCGGCATAATATGGCTAATAATATGAGTTAGATTGATAATAATAAGAGTAATAAGTATAGTAAATGTCGTTCTATCGATCATATAAGCATAATATCGCTAATAATATGAGTTAGATTGATAATAATAAGTGTAGTGAGTATAGTAATTGTCGTTCTATCGATCATATAAGCATAATATGGCTAATAATATGAGTTAGATTGATAATAATAAGAGTAATATGTATAGTAATTGTCGTTCTATCGATCATTTAAGCATAATATGGCTAATAATATGAGTTAGGTTAATAATAATAAGAGTAATAAGTATAGTAATTGTCGTTCTATCGATCATATAAGCATAATATGGCTAATAATATGAGTTAGATTGATAATAATAAGAGTAATAAGTATAGTAATTGTCGTTCTATCGATCATATTAGCATAGTATGGTTAATAATATGAGTTAGGTTGATAATAATAAGAGTAATAAGTATAGTAATTGTCGTTCTATCGATCATATAAGCATAATATGGCTAATAATATGAGCTAGATCGATAATACTAACAGTAGTGAGTATAGTAATTCTCGTTCTATCGATCATATAATCATAATATGGCTAATAATATGAGTTAGATTGATAATAATAAGAGTAATGAGTATAGTAATTGTCGTTCTATCGATCATATAAGCATAATATGGCTAATAATATGAGTTAGATTGATAATAGTGAGTGTAATAAGTATAGTAATTGTCGTTCTATTGCTCATATAAGCATAATATGGCTAATAATATGAGTTAGATTGATAATAGTAAGAGTAATAAGTATAGTAATTGTCGTTCTATCGATCATATAAGCATAATATGGCTAATAATATGAGCTAGATCGATAATACTAAGAGTAGTGAGTATAGTAATTGTCGTTCTATCGATCATATAAGCATAATATGGCTAATAATATGAGTTAGATTAATAATAATAAGAGTAATAAGTATAGTAATTGTCGTTCTATCGATCATATAAGCATAATATGGCTAATAATATGAGTTAGATTGATAATAGTGAGTGTAATAAGTACAGTAATTGTCTTTCTATCGATCATATAAGCATAATATGGCTAATAATATGAGTTCGATTGATAATAATAAGAGTAATAAGTAAAGTAATTGTCGTTCTATCGATCACATCGGCATAATATGGCTAATAATATGAGTTAGATTGATAATAATAAGAGTAATAAGTATAGTAAATGTCGTTCTATCGATCATATAAGCATAATATCGCTAATAATATGAGTTAGATTGATAATAATAAGTGTAGTGAGTATAGTAATTGTCGTTCTATCGATCATATAAGCATAATATGGCTAATAATATGAGTTAGATTGATAATAATAAGAGTAATAAGAATAGTAATTGTCGTTCTATCGATCATTTAAGCATAATATGGCTAATAATATGAGTTAGGTTAATAATAATAAGAGTAATAAGTATAGTAATTGTCGTTCTATCGATCATATAAGCATAATATGGCTAATAATATGAGTTAGATTGATAATAGTGAGTGTAATAAGTACAGTAATTGTCTTTCTATCGATCATATAAGCATAATATGGCTAATAATATGAGTTAGATTGATAATAATAAGAGTAATAAGTATAGTAATTGTCGTTCTATCGATCATATTAGCATAGTATGGTTAATAATATGAGTTAGGTTGATAATAATAAGAGTAATAAGTATAGTAATTGTCGTTCTATCGATCATATAAGCATAATATGGCTAATAATATGAGCTAGATCGATAATACTAAGAGTAGTGAGTATAGTAATTCTCGTTCTATCGATCATATAATCATAATATGGCTAATAATATGAGTTAGATTGATAATAATAAGAGTAATGAGTATAGTAATTGTCGTTCTATCGATCATATAAGCATAATATGGCTAATAATATGAGTTAGATTGATAATAGTGAGTGTAATAAGTATAGTAATTGTCGTTCTATTGCTCATATTAGCATAATATGGCTAATAATATGAGTTAGATTGATAATAGTAAGAGTAATAAGTATAGTAATTGTCGTTCTATCGATCATATAAGCATAATATGGCTAATAATATGAGCTAGATCGATAATACTAAGAGTAGTGAGTATAGTAATTGTCGTTCTATCGATCATATAAGCATAATATGGCTAATAATATGAGTTAGATTAATAATAATAAGAGTAATAAGTATAGTAATTGTCGTTCTATCGATCATATAAGCACTATATGGCTAATAATATGAGTTAGATTGATAATAGTAAGAGTAATAAGTATAATAATTGTATTTCTGTCGATCAAATTAGCATAATATGGTTAATAATATGAGTTAGGTTGATAATAATAAGAGTAATAAGTATAGTAAATGTCGTGCTATCGATCATATCTCCATAATATGGTTAATAATATGAGTTAGATTGATAATAGTGAGTGTAATAAGTATCGTAATTGTCGTTCTGTCGATCATATAAACATAATATCGCTAATAATATGAGTTAGATTGATAATAATAAGTGTAGTGAGTATAGTAATTGTCGTTCTATCGATCATATAAGCATAATATGGCTAATAATATGAGTTAGGTTGATAATAATAAGAGTAATAAGTATAGTAATTGTCGTTCTATCGATCATATAAGCATAATATGGCTAATAATATGAGTTAGATTGATAATACTAAGAGTAGTGAGTATAGTAACTCTCGTTCTATCGATCATATATGCATAATATGGCTAATAATATGAGTTAGATTGATAATAATAAGAGTAATGAGTATAGTAATTGTCGTTCTATCGATCATATAAGCATAATATGGCTAATAATATGAGTTAGATTGATAATAGTGAGTGTAATAAGTATAGTAATTGTCGTTCTATTGCTCATATTAGCATAATATGGCTAATAATATGAGTTAGATTGATAATAGTAAGAGTAATAAGTATAGTAATTGTCGTTCTATCGATCATATAAGCATAATATGGCTAATAATATGAGCTAGATCGATAATACTAAGAGTAGTGAGTATAGTAATTGTCGTTCTATCGATCATATAAGCATAATATGGCTAATAATATGAGTTCGATTGATAATAATAAGAGTAATAAGTATAGTAATTGTCGTTCTATCGATCACATCTGCATAATATGGTTAATAATATGAGTTAGATTGATAATAGTGAGTGTAATAAGTATAGTAATTGTCGTTCTATTGCTCATATAAGCATAATATGGCTAATAATATGAGTTAGATTTATAATAATAAGAGTAATGAGTATAGTAATTGTAGTTCTATCGATCATATAAGCATAATATGGCTAATAATATGAGTTAGATTGATAATAATAAGAGTAATAAGTACAGTAATTGTCTTTCTATCGATCATATAAGCATAATATGGCTAATAATATGAGTTCGATTGATAATAATAAGAGTAATAAGTAAAGTAATTGTCGTTCTATCGATCACATCGGCATAATATGGCTAATAATATGAGTTAGATTGATAATAATAAGAGTAATAAGTATAGTAAATGTCGTTCTATCGATCATATAAGCATAATATCGCTAATAATATGAATTAGATTGATAATAATAAGTGTAGTGAGTATAGTAATTGTCGTTCTATCGATCATATAAGCATAATATGGCTAATAATATGAGTTAGATTGATAATAATAAGAGTAATAAGTATAGTAATTGTCGTTCTATCGATCATTTAAGCATAATATGGCTAATAATATGAGTTAGGTTAATAATAATAAGAGTAATAAGTATAGTAATTGTCGTTCCATCGATCATATAAGCATAATATGGCTAATAATATGAGTTAGGTTGATAATAATAAGAGTAATAAGTATAGTAATTGTCGTTCTATCGATCATATAAGCATAATATGGCTAATAATATGAGTTAGATTGATAATACTAAGAGTAGTGATTATAGTAACTCTCGTTCTATCGATCATATTAGCATAATATGGTTAATAATATGAGTTAGGTTGATAATAATAAGAGTAATAAGTATAGTAATTGTCGTTCTATCGATCATATAAGCATAATATGGCTAATAATATGATCTAGATCGATAATACTAAGAGTAGTGAGTATAGTAATTCTCGTTCTATCGATCATATAATCATAATATGGCTAATAATATGAGTTAGATTGATAATAATAAGAGTAATGAGTATAGTAATTGTCGTTCTATCGATCATATAAGCATAATATGGCTAATAATATGAGTTAGATTGATAATACTAAGAGTAGTGAGTATAGTAACTCTCGTTCTATCGATCATATATGCATAATATGGCTAATAATATGAGTTAGATTGATAATAATAAGAGTAATAAGTATAGTAATTGTCGTTCTATCGATCATATAAGCATAATATGGCTAATAATATGAGCTATATTGATAATACTAAGAGTAGTGAGTATAGTAATTCTCGTTCTATCGATCATATAAGCATAATATGGCTAATAATATGGGTTAGATTGATAATAATAAGAGTAATAAGTATAGTAATTGTCGTTCTATCGATCATTTAAGCATAATATGGCTAATAATATGAGTTAGGTTGATAATAATAAGAGTAATAAGTATAGTAATTGTCGTTCTACCGATCATTTAAGAATAATATGGCTAATAATATGAGTTAGGTTAATAATAATAAGAGTAATAAGTATAGTAATTGTCGTTCTATCGATCATATAAGCATAATATGGCTAATAATATGAGTTAGATTGATAATAATAAGAGTAATAAGTATAGTAATTGTCGTTCTATCGATCATATTAGCATAGTATGGTTAATAATATGAGTTAGGTTGATAATAATAAGAGTAATAAGTATAGTAATTGTCGTTCTATCGATCATATAAGCATAATATGGCTAATAATATGAGCTAGATCGATAATACTAAGAGTAGTGAGTAAAGTAATTCTCGTTCTATCGATCATATAATCATAATATGGCTAATAATATGAGTTAGATTGATAATAATAAGAGTAATGAGTATAGTAATTGTCGTTCTATCGATCATATAAGCATAATATGGCTAATAATATGAGTTAGATTGATAATAGTGAGTGTAATAAGTATAGTTATTGTCGTTCTATTGCTCATATAAGCATAATATGGCTAATAATATGAGTTAGATTGATAATAGTAAGAGTAATAAGTATAGTAATTGTCGTTCTATCGATCATATAAGCATAATATGGCTAATAATATGAGCTAGATCGATAATACTAAGAGTAGTGAGTATAGTAATTGTCGTTCTATCGATCATATAAGCATAATATGGCTAATAATATGAGTTAGATTAATAATAATAAGAGTAATAAGTATAGTAATTGTCGTTCTATCGATCATATAAGCATAATATGGCTAATAATATGAGTTAGATTGATAATAGTAAGAGTAATAAGTATAATAATTGTCGTTCTGTCGATCAAATTAGCATAATATGGTTAATAATATGAGTTAGGTTGATAATAATAAGAGTAATAAGTATAGTAAATGTCGTGCTATCGATCATATCTCCATAATATGGTTAATAATATGAGTTAGATTGATAATAGTGAGTGTAATAAGTATCGTAATTGTCGTTCTGTCGATCATATAAACATAATATCGCTAATAATATGAGTTAGATTGATAATAATAAGTGTAGTGAGTATAGTAATTGTCGTTCTATCGATCATATAAGCATAATATGGCTAATAATATGAGTTAGGTTGATAATAATAAGAGTAATAAGTATAGTAATTGTCGTTCTATCGATCATATAAGCATAATATGGCTAATAATATGAGTTAGATTGATAATACCAAGAGTAGTGATTATAGTAACTCTCGTTCTATCGATCATATATGCATAATATGGCTAATAATATGAGTTAGATTGATAATAATAAGAGTAATAAGTATAGTAATTGTCGTTCTATCGATCATATAAGCATAATATGGCTAATAATATGAGTTGGATTGATAATAATAAGAGTAATAAGTACAGTAATTGTCGTTCTATCGATCATATAAGCATAATGTGGCTAATAATATGAGTTCGATTGATAATAATAAGAGTAATAAGTATAGTAATTGTCGTTCTATCGATCACATCTGCATAATATGGCTAATAATATGAGCTAGATTGATAATACTAAGAGTAGTGAGTATAGTAACTCTCGTTCTATCGATCATATATGCATAATATGGCTAATAATATGAGTCAGATTGATAATAATAAGAGTAATGAGTATAGTAATTGTCGTTCTATCGATCATATAAGCATAATATGGCTAATAATACGAGTTAGATTGATAATAATAAGAGGAATAAGTACAGTAATTGTCGTTCTATCGATCATATAAGCATAATATGGCTAATAATATGAGTTCGATTGATAATAATAAGAGTAATAAGTATAGTAAATGTCGTTCTATCGATCATATAAGCATAATATCGCTAACAATATGAGTTAGATTGATAATAATAAGTGTAGTGAGTATAATAATTGTCGTTCTATCGATCATATAAGCATAATATGGCTAATAATATGAGTTAGATTGATAATAATAAGAGTAATAAGTAATAAGTGTAGTGAGTATAGTAATTGTCGTTCTATCGATCATATAAGCATAATATGGCTAATAATATGAGTTAGGTTGATAATAATAAGAGTAATAAGTATAGTAATTGTCGTTCTATCGATCATATAAGCATAATATGGCTAATAATATGAGTTAGATTGATAATACTAAGAGTAGTGATTATAGTAACTCTCGTTCTATCGATCATATATGCATAATATGGCTAATAATATGAGTTAGATTGATAATAATAAGAGTAATAAGTATAGTAATTGTCGTTCTATCGATCATATAAGCATAATATGGCTAATAATATGAGTTAGATTGATAATAATAAGAGTAATAAGTACAGTAATTGTCGTTCTATCGATCATATAAGCATAATGTGGCTAATAATATGAGTTCGATTGATAATAATAAGAGTAATAAGTATAGTAATTGTCGTTCTATCGATCACATCTGCATAATATGGCTAATAATATGAGCTAGATTGATAATACTAAGAGTAGTGAGTATAGTAACTCTCGTTCTATCGATCATATATGCATAATATGGCTAATAATATGAGTTAGATTGATAATAATAAGAGTAATGAGTATAGTAATTGTCGTTCTATCGATCATATAAGCATAATATGGCTAATAATACGAGTTAGATTGATAATAATAAGAGGAATAAGTACAGTAATTGTCGTTCTATCGATCACATCTGCATAATATGGTTAATAATATGAGTTAGATTGATAATAGTGAGTGTAATAAGTATCGTAATTGTCGTTCTGTCGATCATATAAACATAATATCGCTAATAATATGAGTTAGATTGATAATAATAAGTGTAGTGAGTATAGTAATTGTCGTTCTATCGATCATATAAGCATAATGTGGCTAATAATATGAGTTCGATTGATAATAATAAGAGTAATAAGTATAGTAATTGTCGTTCTATCGATCACATCTGCATAATATGGCTAATAATATGAGCTAGATTGATAATACTAAGAGTAGTGAGTATAGTAACTCTCGTTCTATCGATCATATATGCATAATATGGCTAATAATATGAGTTAGATTGATAATAATAAGAGTAATGACTATAGTAATTGTCGTTCTATCGATCATATAAGCATAATATGGCTAATAATACGAGTTAGATTGATAATAATAAGAGGAATAAGTACAGTAATTGTCGTTCTATCGATCACATCTGCATAATATGGTTAATAATATGAGTTAGATTGATAATAGTGAGTGTAATAAGTATCGTAATTGTCGTTCTGTCGATCATATAAGCATAATATGGCTAATAATATGAGTTAGATTGATAATACTAAGAGTAGTGATTATAGTAACTCTCGTTCTATCGATCATATATGCATAATATGGCTAATAATATGAGTTAGATTGATAATAATAAGAGTAATAAGTATAGCAATTGTCGTTCTATCGATCATATAAGCATAATATGGCTAATAATATGAGTTAGATTGATAATAATAAGAGTAATAAGTACAGTAATTGTCGTTCTATCGATCATATGAGCATAATGTGGCTAATAATATGAGTTCGATTGATAATAATAAGAGTAATAAGTATAGTAATTGTCGTTCTATCGATCATATAAGCATAATATGGCTAATAATATGAGTTAGATTGATAATACTAAGAGTAGTGATTATAGTAACTCTCGTTCTATCGATCATATATGCATAATATGGCTAATAATATGAGTTAGATTGATAATAATAAGAGTAATAAGTATAGTAATTGTCGTTCTATCGATCATATAAGCATAATATGGCTAATAATATGAGTTAGATTGATAATAATAAGAGTAATAAGTACAGTAATTGTCGTTCTATCGATCATATAAGCATAATGTGGCTAATAATATGAGTTCGATTGATAATAATAAGAGTAATAAGTATAGTAATTGTCGTTCTATCGATCACATCTGCATAATATGGCTAATAATATGAGCTAGATTGATAATACTAAGAGTAGTGAGTATAGTAACTCTCGTTCTATCGATCATATATGCATAATATGGCTAATAATATGAGTTAGATTGATAATAATAAGAGTAATGAGTATAGTAATTGTCGTTCTATCGATCATATAAGCATAATATGGCTAATAATACGAGTTAGATTGATAATAATAAGAGGAATAAGTACAGTAATTGTCGTTCTATCGATCACATCTGCATAATATGGTTAATAATATGAGTTAGATTGATAATAGTGAGTGTAATAAGTATCGTAATTGTCGTTCTGTCGATCATATAAACATAATATCGCTAATAATATGAGTTAGATTGATAATAATAAGTGTAGTGAGTATAGTAATTGTCGTTCTATCGATCATATAAGCATAATATGGCTAATAATATGAGTTAGGTTGATAATAATAAGAGTAATAAGTATAGTAATTGTCGTTCTATCGATCATATAAGCATAATATGGCTAATAATATGAGTTAGATTGATAATACTAAGAGTAGTGATTATAGTAACTCTCGTTCTATCGATCATATATGCATAATATGGCTAATAATATGAGTTAGATTGATAATAATAAGAGTAATAAGTATAGCAATTGTCGTTCTATCGATCATATAAGCATAATATGGCTAATAATATGAGTTAGATTGATAATAATAAGAGTAATAAGTACAGTAATTGTCGTTCTATCGATCATATGAGCATAATGTGGCTAATAATATGAGTTCGATTGATAATAATAAGAGTAATAAGTATAGTAATGGTCGTTCTATCGATCACATCTGCATAATATGGCTAATAATATGAGCTAGATTGATAATACTAAGAGTAGTGAGTATAGTAACTCTCGTTCTATCGATCATATATGCATAATATGGCTAATAATATGAGTTAGATTGATAATAATAAGAGTAATGAGTATAGTAATTGTCGTTCTATCGATCATATAAGCATAATATGACTAATAATACGAGTTAGATTGATAATAATAAGAGGAATAAGTACAGTAATTGTCGTTCTATCGATCATATAAGCATAATATGGCTAATAATATGAGTTCGATTGATAATAATAAGAGTAATAAGTATAGTAATTGTCGTTCTATCGATCACATCTGCATAATATGGTTAATAATATGAGTTAGATTGATAATAGTGAGTGTAATAAGTATAGTAATTGTCGTTCTATTGCTCATATAAGCATAATATGGCTAATAATATGAGTTAGATTTATAATAATAAGAGTAATGAGTATAGTAATTGTAGTTCTATCGATCATATAAGCATAATATGGCTAATAATATGAGTTAGATTGATAATAATAAGAGTAATAAGTACAGTAATTGTCTTTCTATCGATCATATAAGCATAATATGGCTAATAATATGAGTTCGATTGATAATAATAAGAGTAATAAGTAAAGTAATTGTCGTTCTATCGATCACATCGGCATAATATGGCAAATAATATGAGTTAGATTGATAATAATAAGAGTAATAAGTATAGTAAATGTCGTTCTATCGATCATATAAGCATAATATCGCTAATAATATGAGTTAGATTGATAATAATAAGTGTAGTGAGTATAGTAATTGTCGTTCTATCGATCATATAAGCATAATATGGCTAATAATATGAGTTAGATTGATAATAATAAGAGTAATAAGTATAGTAATTGTCGTTCTATCGATCATTTAAGCATAATATGGCTAATAATATGAGTTAGGTTAATAATAATAAGAGTAATAAGTATAGTAATTGTCGTTCCATCGATCATATAAGCATAATATGGCTAATAATATGAGTTAGGTTGATAATAATAAGAGTAATAAGTATAGTAATTGTCGTTCTATCGATCATATAAGCATAATATGGCTAATAATATGAGTTAGATTGATAATACTAAGAGTAGTGATTATAGTAACTCTCGTTCTATCGATCATATTAGCATAATATGGTTAATAATATGAGTTAGGTTGATAATAATAAGAGTAATAAGTATAGTAATTGTCGTTCTATCGATCATATAAGCATAATATGGCTAATAATATGAGCTAGATCGATAATACTAAGAGTAGTGAGTATAGTAATTCTCGTTCTATCGATCATATAATCATAATATGGCTAATAATATGAGTTAGATTGATAATAATAAGAGTAATGAGTATAGTAATTGTCGTTCTATCGATCATATAAGCATAATATGGCTAATAATATGAGTTAGATTGATAATACTAAGAGTAGTGAGTATAGTAACTCTCGTTCTATCGATCATATATGCATAATATGGCTAATAATATGAGTTAGATTGATAATAATAAGAGTAATAAGTATAGTAATTGTCGTTCTATCGATCATATAATCATAATATGGCTAATAATATGAGCTATATTGATAATACTAAGAGTAGTGAGTATAGTAATTCTCGTTCTATCGATCATATAAGCATAATATGGCTAATAATATGGGTTAGATTGATAATAATAAGAGTAATAAGTATAGTAATTGTCGTTCTATCGATCATTTAAGCATAATATGGCTAATAATATGAGTTAGGTTGATAATAATAAGAGTAATAAGTATAGTAATTGTCGTTCTACCGATCATTTAAGAATAATATGGCTAATAATATGAGTTAGGTTAATAATAATAAGAGTAATAAGTATAGTAATTGTCGTTCTATCGATCATATAAGCATAATATGGCTAATAATATGAGTTAGATTGATAATAATAAGAGTAATAAGTATAGTAATTGTCGTTCTATCGATCATATTAGCATAGTATGGTTAATAATATGAGTTAGGTTGATAATAATAAGAGTAATAAGTATAGTAATTGTCGTTCTATCGATCATATAAGCATAATATGGCTAATAATATGAGCTAGATCGATAATACTAAGAGTAGTGAGTAAAGTAATTCTCGTTCTATCGATCATATAATCATAATATGGCTAATAATATGAGTTAGATTGATAATAATAAGAGTAATGAGTATAGTAATTGTCGTTCTATCGATCATATAAGCATAATATGGCTAATAATATGAGTTAGATTGATAATAGTGAGTGTAATAAGTATAGTTATTGTCGTTCTATTGCTCATATAAGCATAATATGGCTAATAATATGAGTTAGATTGATAATAGTAAGAGTAATAAGTATAGTAATTGTCGTTCTATCGATCATATAAGCATAATATGGCTAATAATATGAGCTAGATCGATAATACTAAGAGTAGTGAGTATAGTAATTGTCGTTCTATCGATCATATAAGCATAATATGGCTAATAATATGAGTTAGATTAATAATAATAAGAGTAATAAGTATAGTAATTGTCGTTCTATCGATCATATAAGCATAATATGGCTAATAATATGAGTTAGATTGATAATAGTAAGAGTAATAAGTATAATAATTGTCGTTCTGTCGATCAAATTAGCATAATATGGTTAATAATATGAGTT